>NW_027287750.1:0-71455 GCF_047511675.1 Marmota flaviventris
ACTAGCCCTAATCCTAATTTGAAAACTATCCCTCACCATAGCCATAGCATTCAAGCAAAACTGAGCTACAGCTCTAATCTAATCCTAAACCTTAACCTAAACCAAAACCTAACACTTCGCCTAGCCCTTACCCTAGCCCTAATTTGAGTCCTAAACCTAATTGTACAACTAATAATGACCCTGACTCTGAACCTGAAACTAAACTTAGCTCTAAACATCACCCTAACCCTAAACCTAACCCGAACACTAAAGCTAGCCCTAACGCTAATCCTAAAACTAGCCCTAATCATAATGCCAGGACTTACATTAGCAATAGCCCTAATTCTAACAGAAAACCTAGCCTTAATCTGAATCCTAACCCTTGCTTTAACCCTAACACTAACACTAAACCTAAACCTAACCCTAGCTGTAACCCTATCCCTTACCCTATGCCAACCCTCACCCTAATCCTACCCTAGTCCTAACCCTAATCCTTAGCCTACCCCAAACCCTAACTCTATTACTAGTCCTAACCCTAGGCCTCATTCTATCTCTAACCCTAACCCATACCCTAAGCCTATCCCTTACCCTTATTCTGATCCTAACACTAACCCTAGGTCTAAGCCTGACCCTAACCCTAAAGCAAACACTAACACTAGCCCTATGGGTAAACGTATGCCTAAACCTAACTGTAACATTAACACTAGACCTAAACTTAATCCTATATATAGCCGTAACTCTAGCCATAGCCCTAAACATAAACCTAGCTTCAGCACTAACAACAACCATTAGTCTAACGCAATGACTAAAAATACCCCTAGAACTAACCTATGTAAAATTGTGCTCCTAACCGTAAATCCAATGCTAACCTGAACACTGACCCTTAGCCTAACATAAACCCTAGCTCTAAACCTTATCCTAACCCAAAACATTCCCTAACACTAGACATATCCATAACCCTAACCTTAAAACTAGCCATAACCATAATCCTAGTTCTTACATTACCCATAGTCCTAACACTACCCATAAACCTCCTCCCAAAACCTAGCCATAAATGTAGCACTAAAACTAGCTGTAAGCTTAATCCTAACCTTAGCCCTAGCCCTAACCCTCACACTTGCCTAGCCCTAAACTTAGCTCAAACTCTAACTCTTACCCTAAATGTAAACCTAACCCTAACCCTAACCCTAACCCTTGCCCTAATCTTAAATGTAACCTTAGCACAAATCCCACCTCAAATTCTATCTATCACCTTAAATATAACCCTAATGCTAACCCTAGCCCTAACTCTAACCCTAATTCTAACCATAGCCCTGACTGTAACCCTAAACCTCGCCCTAGCCCAAACCTAACTTAACCTAAACCTAACCCTAACAATAACCTTAGGCCTAACCCTAACACTAGTCTTAATCCTAACTTTAACCCAATCCATAACACTAGCACTAACTCTATCCATTACCCTACACATAAGCCTATTCCAAATGCTAAGCCCAGGCCCAAACCTAGCACTATCCCTAAAACTAACGGTATATACATTACTCTATACCTAACCTGAACCCTAAACCTAATACTATTCATTACTCTAACCCTAAACCTAATGCTAATTTGAGCCCTAACCCTAATCCTTAACCTAAAGTAAACCATAACCTGGAATTTGACACTAATAACACACCCAGCTCTAAACCTGACCCTTACCCTAAACCTAACCCTTACACTAGACCTAGCCATAAACCTAACCCTAACCATAACCATAGACCTGACATTAGTCCTAGCCCTAATTCTAGCCCTTACCCTAACCCAAAATCCTAGCCCTCATCCTAGCACTAAACCTAGCCTTAATCCTAATCCAAACCCTCACCCTGGCTCTATCCCTAATTATAACCCTCGACTGAGCCCTGAACCTAACTATAAGCCCATCACATCCCCTAAAACTAACCCTAACCCTAACAATTACACAAACCCTAACCCTAGCCTTAACAACAAGCCTAACACTAACACTAACTATAGTGCTAATCCTATCCCTAATTTAACTCTAAACCTAACCCTACCCCTAACCCTAGTCCTAAGACTAACTCACTCTCACCCTAGCCCTATTTTTATTTCAAACCCTATCCATTAACTTAGCCCTAACCTTAGCCCTCATCGTAGCCATAGCCCTCACCATAGATCTAACAATAACTCTAAATCTAACCCTAAACTTAAGCCTAAACCTCACCCTACCACTAGCCCTAATACCATTGCTAATCCTAAAACTAGCCCTAACCCTAGTCCTAGCCCTAAAACAAAACCGAGCCATTGCTCTAACACTAAACCTTAACCTAAACCAAAACCTAATCCTACAACTAGCCATAACCCTAGCTCTAATTCAAATCCTAGGCCTTAAACTAATCACAGCTCTAAATATCACCCTAACCCTAAAGCTAATGCTGACACTAGACCAGCCCAAATCCCATCCCTAAAACTAACCCTAATCGTAAACATAGTTCTTACATTGGCCTTAGCCCTAACTCTAGCCTTAACATTAACAAAAAAATAGCCCTAATCTGAGCCCTAACACTAGATTTAACCCTAACCCTAACCCTAGTCCTAAACGTAACCCTAACTCTATCCCTAACTGTATCCCTTACCCTAAGCCAAACCCTATCCATAAAGCTAACCCTAGTCCTAATCCTAATCCTTAGCCTAACCCTATTTCTATTCCTAACACAAGCACTCACTCTAGCTCTAATTCTAACCCCAAACCTAACCCTAACCTTCACCCTTATTCTGACACTAACACTAATTATAGGTCTAAACCTGAACTTAACCCTAAACCAAACCTGAAACAAGCCTATAGTAACCTTATACCTAAACCTCACCCAAACACTAGCCCTAAACCTAAACCAAATCCTAAATCTAGCAATAACTCTAGCCCTAGACCTAAACAAAACTTAGTCCTAGCCCTAACAATAACCCTTAACATAAAACAAACACTAACCCTACCCCTAAACCTAACCTTGTCCTAATTCTGGCTTTCACCCTAACCCTAACTCTAACCTGAACACTGATCTTGCCTTTAACAGTAAACCTATCTCTAAACCTGAGCCTAACCAACATCTAAACCTAACACTAGACCTAGCCATAACTCTATCCCTAATACTAGCCCTAATCCTGACCCTAGCTTAACCCTAATTTATGCCTGTCCCTAACCTTAGCCCTAACCCTAGCCCTAAGACTAATTCTAACTCTTACCCTTGCCCCATCCCTAGTTCTAAACCTATAACATACTGGAACAATAATCCTAGCCCTAACCCTAGCCGTATCCTTAGCTCTATCCCTAACATATATCTAACTCTAACTCTAAATCTAACTTTAATCCTAAGCCTAAACCTAAACCTAACCCTAGCCTAACCTTAATGCTAATCCTAAAACTAGGCCTAATCCTAGCCCTAGCCCTAAAACAAATCCCAGATATAGCCCTATACCTAACCCTTAACTTAAACCAAACCCTAAGCCTAACCCTAAACTTAGCCCTAATTCGAGTTTTAAGCTAAACCAAAAACTAACCCTGACCCTGAATCCGACCATAATACTAACCCTACCTCTAAAAATCACCCTAACAATAAACCTAAACCTAAGACTGGACCTAGCCCCAACCCTAAACCTAACTTTAGCCTTAAATGTAACCCTGGTACTTATAATAGCCATAACCGTAACCCTAGCACTAACCTAACACAAAACCTAGCCCTAATTCAAGACCTAACCCAAGCTTTAAACCTAACACTAACCCTAACCCTAGTCCTAATCAGAACCATAACCCTAGCCCTAAACCTAGCTCTAACCCTATCTATCGCCATAACTATAACCCTAACACTAATGATAACCCTAGGCCTAAATATAACCCTATCCCTAATCCTAACCCTATCCATTACCCTAAACCAAACCTAATCCCTAAACTTCACCTATCATTACCCTAACCCTATCCTTAATGCTAATTCAAGCCCTAAATTTAAACCATAACCTATCCCAAATCCTAACCAAGGCCCTTACCCTAATAATACCCCTAGCTCTAAACTTGACCTAAAACTAAACATAACCCTTACATTACCTATATCCATAAACCTAACCCTAATTCTATCTTTAACCATAACCCTAGACTTATTAGTCCTAGCTCTAATCCTAGCCCTACCCTAAAAAAAAAAAAAAAAAAAAAAAAAAAAAAAAAAAAAAAAATCCTAGCCCTCATCTTATCCCTAAAACCAGCCTTAATCATTACCTTAACCCTAACCATAGGCCCAACCCTAATTCTAACTCTCACCCAACCTCTAAACTTAGCTATAATACCAATACTTACCCTAAACTTTACCCTAACCCTAAACTTAATGCTAGGCCTAAGCTGAGCAATAACCCTATCCCTAATTCTATCCCTAATTTAACCCTATCCCTAACCCCAACCATAGCCATAAGCCATAAGATTAACTCTAACTTTCACACTAGCCCTATCACTAGTTCTAACCCTATCCATTACCATAACCCTAACCCTAGCTCTAACCCTAGCCAGAAACCTTGCCCTGTCCTTATTCCTAGCCATAACCCTAGATCTATCCCTAACTCTAAATCTAACACTAACCCTAAGCCTAAGCCTAACATAAACACTAGCCCTAACCCTAACGCTACTCGTAAAACTAGCCCTAACCTTGACCCTAGCAGTAAATCAAAATCAATCAATAGCCCTAATACTAAACCTTAACTCAAATCAAATCCTAATACTACACCTAGACTTAACCCTACACCTAATTTGAGTCCAATCTTAATCTGAATACTAACCCTGACTCTGACTTATATCCTAACACTCACCCTAGCTCTAAACACCATCCTAACCTTAAACCAAACACTTACAGTAAACCTAGCCATAATTTGAGTCCCAACCTTAACCTTAAAACTAACCCTGACCATGACTACTAACCTAACACTAACACTAGCTCTAAATATCATCCTAGCCTTAAACCTAATCCTAACACTAGAGGTCTAACTCCTAATCATAACCCTAAAATTAACCCTAATTGTAACTAGTTCTTACATTAGCTGTTACTCTAACCCTAGCCCTAATCCTAACACAAAAACTAGCCCTAGTCTGAGCTCTAAACCTAGGTTTCACCCTAACCCTAGCCCTAACCCTAGCTCTAAATCTATCCCTTACCCTAAGCTAAACCCTAACACTAATTCTAATCCTAATTCTAACCCTAATCCTTAACCTAACCCAAATCTTAATCCTATTACTAGTCCTAACTCTAGCCCTCATTCAAGCTCTAAACATAACCCAAACCCTAACCCTAATCCTGAACCTTATTCTGACCCTAATACTAATTGTAGGTCTAAACGTGAACCTAACCCTAAACCAAATTCTAACACTAGCCCTAGACCTAAACCTAATGCAAAATCTAGCCATAACTCTAGCCCTAGACCTAAAGAAAAACCTAGAACTTGCCCTAATAATAACCCTTAGAATAAAGCCAAACACTAACTCTTCCCCTGGACCTAACCCTAGTCCTAATTCTGGCTTTAATTCTAACCATAATCCTAATCTGAACACTGACCCTGACATTAACCCTAGCTCTAAACATCACGCTAACCCTGAAACTATAGCTAGCCCTAACATTAACCCTAAAACTAGCCCTAATCATAACAAGTTCTTAATTTAGCCATAGCGTAAACTATTGCAACACCTAGCCCTAATCCAATGCCTACCCTATATTTAACCCTAAATCTAACCCTAACGCTAACCATAGCCCTAACCCTAAGCCTAAGCCTAACCTTAGATCCAATCCTAAGCATAACCCTAGCCCTAACCCTAGCTCTAACCCTATACATTACCCTAAGGATAACCCTAACCCTTATGCTAACCCTAGGCCAAACCCTGATCCTATGCCCATCCCTAACCCTATCCATTACCCTACACCTAACTTGAACCCTAAACCTAAAACTATCGTTAACCTATCACTAATCCTAATGCTAATTCGAGCCCTAAACATAAACCATAACCTAACCTAAACCCTAACCCAGACCCTAATAATACCCCTAGCTCTAATCCTGACCCTAACCATAAACCTAACCCTTACAATAGACCTAGATATAAACCTAACCCTAAAACTACCCCTAATTCTAACCCTAGACCTGACATTAGCCCTAGCTCTAATCCTAGTCCTAACCCTAATACAAACCTTAACCCACATCCTAGACATAATCCTCACCTTCATCATAATCCTAACCCTAACCCTAATTCTAACCCTCACCCTATCCCTAAAACTAGGTATAAACTCATCCCTTATCCTAAACCTAACCCTGATCCAAACCCTAGCACTAAACCTAGCCCCAACCCTAGGCCTAACTCTAACAATAACATTTGCCCTAATCCCAGACCTAACTTAGCCCTATCCCTAACACTAAATATAACCCTAGCCCTAAGACTAACTATAACCCTTGCCTTAGAACTATAGGTTAGTTCTAACCTTTTCCCTTACCATCACCCTAAACCTAGACCTAATCTTAGCCCTAACCCCAGCCCTAGCCCTAAAACAAAACCGAGTTATAGCCCTAATCTTAACCCTTAACCTACATCAAACCCTAACCTTACACCTAGCCCTAACCCTATCCATAACCCTATCCTTAATTCTAGTCCTAACCTGAAAACTAACCCTGAACCTGACTCTGACCCTAACACTAAACCTAGTTATAAAATCATTGTAACTGTAAATTTAACCCTAACACTAGACCTAGCCTTAACACTAACCTTATAACCAGCGCTAATTATAACCTTACTTTGTACATTAGCCATAGTCTTAACCCTAGCCCTAACCTAAACCCAAAACTAGCCTTAATCAGAGTCCTTATCCTAGCTTTAACCCTTAATTTAAACCTAACAAAAGCCCTAATTCTATACATAACCCTAGCCCTAAACTTAGGTCTAACTCTATCCAATACCCTAATGATAACCCTAACCCTTATGCTAACCCTAGGCCTAACCCTAACACTACCCATTACACTAAACCACAACTAAACACTAAACCTAACCCTGTCATTACCCTAACCCTAAATCTAATGCTATTTGATCCCTAAATGTAAACCCTAACCTAACCCAAACCCTAACCTTGATTCTGACCCTAATAATAACCTTAGCTCTAAAACTGACCCTTACCCTAAACCTAACCCTTACACAGGACCAAGCCATAAACCTAACACTAAATGTATCCCTAATTTTAACCCTAGACCTGACATTAGCCCAAGACCTTATACTAGCCCTATACCTAATACAAACACTAGCCCTCATCCTAGCCCTAAACCCTAGCCTTAATCATAACCTTAACCCTAACCCTGTCCCTAACCCTAATACTAACACTCACCAAGCCCTCAATCTTGCTATAACCCATTCCTTTAAACTAAAAGTAACCCTAACTCTAACCCTAAACCTAGACCTAAACCTAACACTAACCCTAGCCCTTATTTAGCCCTATCCCTAACCATAACCCTGAACCTAGCCATAAAACGAACTCTAACTCTCACACAAGCTCTATCACTAGTTCTAACCCTATTCCTTACCATAAACATAACCCTAGCCCTAACTGTTGTCCTAACCCTTGCCCTATCCTTAGCCCTAGCACTAACCTTAGATCAACACCTATCTCAAAATCTAACCGTACTCTGAAGCCTAAGCCTAACCCAAACACCAGCCCTAAGACTAACACTAATCCTAAAACTAGCCCGAACGCTAGCCCTAGCCTAAAACAAAACTGAGTCATAGCTCTAACAATAATCCTTAAACGAAACCCTAACCATACACCTACCCCTAACCCTAGACTTAATTCTAGTTTTAAGCCGAACCCTAAAACTAACTCTGACTCTGACTCTGACACTAATATTAACCCTAGCTCTAAACATCACCCTGACCTTAAACCTAACCCTAACACTCAACCTAGCCCTAACCTTAACCCTAAAATTAGCCCTAAATGTAACTCTACTACTTACATTAGCTATAACCCTAACCATAGCACTAACTTAACCTGAAACCTAGCCATAATCTGAGCCCTTTCCTGAGCTTTAAACCTAACCCAAGCCCTAATCATAACCCTAGCCCTAATCATAACCATAACCCTAGCCCCAACCCTAGTTTAACCCTATCCATTACCATAAACATAAACCTAACCCTAATGCTAACCCTAGGTCTAAACCTAAAGCTATCTCTAATCCTATTTCTATCCATAACCCTAAACCTAACCTGGGCCCTAATACTAACCCTATCATTACTCTAACCCTAAACCTAACGCTAATTCAATCCCTAACTTTAGACCTTAACCTATCCCAAACCTTAACCCAGACCTTGTCCATAAAAATACCCCTAGCCCTAAACCTGACCCTACCCCTAAACCTAACCCTTACACTAGACGTAGCCATAATCCTAAACATAAAATTATCTTTAAACATAATTCTAGACCTGAAATTAGCCATACTCCGAATCATAGCCCTAACCCTAAAACAAGCACTAGCCCTCATCCCAGCGCTAAACCTAGCCTTAATCATAACCCTAACCGTAACCCAAGCTCTAACCCTAATTCTAAATATCACCCTACCTCTAAACCTAGCTATAACATTATCCCTTAACCTAAACTTAATACTAACTCAGACCCTACTCTATATTTAAGCTGAACACTAGCCATAGCCCTAATCCTAGCCCTAATTTATCCATTTCCCTAACCCAAGCCCTAAAACTAACTCTAACTCACACTAGCCTATCCCTAGTTCTAACCCTATTACATACCATAATCTAACCCTAGCCCTAACCCTTGCCCTATCCTCAGTCCTAACCCTAAACCTAGATATAACCCTAAATCTAAATCTAAACCTAAACCTAAGCTTAAGCCTAACAGTGACACTAGCCCTAACCGTAACGCTAATCATAAAATTAGCACTAACCCTAACCCTAGCAGTAAAACAAAACCAAGCAATAGCCCTAACCCTAAACCTTATCTTAAACCACAATAACACTACATCTAGACCTAACCCTAGCCCTAAATTCGAATCCTAACCCTAACCTTAAAAGTAACCCTGACACAGACTTGTACCTAACGTTCACTCTGGCTCTAGATCCCATCCTAACCTTAAACCGAAACCTACCAGTAACCCTATCCCTAATTTGAGTCCTAACCCTAACTCTAACCCTCATTCATATCCTAACACTAACCCTAGCTCTAAATATCACTCTAACCTTAAACCTAACCCTAACACTAGACCTACCCTTAACCCTAACCCTAAAACCAACCCTAACGGTAACCCTAGTTCTTTCATTAGCCATTGCCCTAACTCTAGCCTTAACTGTACAACAAAAACTTGTCCTAATTAAAGCTCTAAACCTAGCTTTAACTCTAAACCTAACCCTAACCCTAGCTCTATCCCTATCCTTTACCCTAAGCAAAACTCTAACTCTAATGGTAACCCTAGAACTATTCCTAATTATTAGGCTGACCAAAATCCGAACCCTTTTAATAGTCCTGACTAGCCCTATTTCTAGCTCTAATCTTATCCCAAACCCTAACGCTAACCCTGACCCTTATTCTGACACAAACAATAACCCTAGGTCTAAACCTGAACCTAAGCATAGAGCAAACCCTAACACTGGCCCTACCGGTAACTTTATAATTAAACCTAACCCTAACCCTAGCGCTAAGTCTAACTCTAACTCTCACACTAGCCCTATCCCTAGTTCTAACCCTATTCCTACTGTAACCCCAAACCTAGCCCTAAACCTAGCACTAATGCTTTTCCTATCCTTAGTCCTTGCCCTAACCCTATTTCTAACCCTAACTCTAAATCTAAGGTTAAAGCCAGAATTGGAACTAGGTTTATGTCTAGGGGTAGGGTTAGTCTTTTCGTTAAGTTAAGGGTTATTGTTAGGGCTAAGGCTAGGATTTTGTTTAGGTGTAGAGCTAGAGTTAAGGTTAGATTTAGGATTAGGTTTAGGTCTAGGGATAGTGATAGGGTCGGGCTTAGGTATAAGGTTACGGGTAGGGCTCGTGTTACGGTTTGGTCTAGTGTTAGAGTCAGGTTTAGACCTAAGTTAGTGTTAGAATAAGGGTCAGGGTTAGGGTTAAGTTTTGAGATAGGGTTCAAGCTAGAATGAGGGCTAGGGTTAGAACTATTAATATGATGAGAGTTTTGATTAGGCTGAGGATTAAAGATAGGTCTAGGGTTACCATTAGTTTTAGGGTTTTGCTTAGGGTTATGGATAGGGTTAGAGCTAGTGTTAGGGGTAGGGTTAGGGTTAAGGTTAAAGCTAGGTGTAGGGCTCAGATTAGGGCTAGTTTCTGTGTTAGCATTAGGGCTAGGGTTAGGGCAACAGGTAATGTAAGAACCAGGGTTACAATTAGGATTAGCTTTAGGGTTAGGGTTAGGGGTAGTTCTAGTGTTAGTGTTAGATTTAAGGTTAGGGTGATATTTAGAGTTATTTTTAGGTTAGGAGTCAGGGTCAGGGTAAGTTTTAGGGTTTGAGTTAGAACTCAAATTAGGGCTAGGTTTACTGTTAGGGTTCTGTTTAAGGTTAGCGTCAAGTTTAGAGCTAGGGTGTGTATTAGGATATAAGTCAGGGTCAGGGTTAGTTTTAAGGTTAGGGTTAGGACTCCATTAGAGCTAGTATTAGTTCTTGTAGTAGTTTAGGGTTTGGTTTAAGTTAAGGTTTAGAGTTAGGTCAATTGCTTGGTTTTGTTTTAGTCCTAGGGTTAGGGTTAGAGCTAGTTTTACAATTATTATTAGGGTTAGGGCTAGTGTTAGTGTTAGGCTTAGACTTAGGGTTAGGGTTACATTTATAGTTAGGTTTAGATCTAGGATTAGGCTAGGATTACGGATAGGGCAAGGGTTAGGGCCAGGGTTAGAGTTATGGTAAGGGATAGGGTTAGAAGTAGGGATAGGGCTAGTGTTAGGGTAAAATTTAAGTTTTTAGCTAGGTTTAGGGATAGAACGAGGGTTAGGGTTAGCATTAGGGCTAGGTTTAGTGTTAGAGGTATGCTTAGGGTTAGGTTTAGGGCTGTAATTAGGGCTAGGTTTTTTGTGAGTTTTAGGGCTAGTGTTAGGTATATGGATAATGTAAGAGCTAGAGTTATGGTTATGGCTAGATTTAGAGTTCATCTAGTGTTAGGGTTAGTTTTTGGGTTAGGGTAAGGTTTAGAGCTAGGGTTTTTGTTAGGGTAAGTGTCAGTGTTCAGGTTAGGATTAGGTTTAGGGTTATGTCAAAAATGAGGACTAGGGTTAGGTCTAGGGGTAGAGTTAATGTTTAGTTTAAGTTAAGAGTTATTGTTAGGGCTAAGGCTAGGGTTATGGCTACATTTAGGGTTAGGTTTAGGTCTCTTGCTAGTGTTATTGTTAGGTTTAGGTTTAGGGTTAATGGTAGGGCTAGTGTTAGGTTTCAGATAAGATTTAGGGTCAGGTTTAAACCTAGGTTTAGTGTTAGGGTCAGAATAAGTATCAGGGTTAGTGTTAGGGTTTGGTTAAGTTTAGAGTTAGAATGAGGTTTAGGGTTAGGACTAGTAATAGAGGTAGGTTTTAGGGTAGGCATAGAATTAGGGTTAGAACTAGGGTAGCAATAGGGTGAGGGTTTGACTAAGTGTAAGAAATAGGGTTAGAGCCTAGGATTAGGACTAGGGATAGGGTTAGGTTTAGGGCCAGGGTTAGGGTTAGGGTTAAAGCTAGGGTTAGGCCTTGGATTAGGGCTCGGATTTGTATTAGGTTTAGGGCTATGGCTAATTTAAGAACTGGCAATATGATTAGGGCTACTTTTAGGGTTAGGGCTAGAATTAGGGTTATGGTTAGGGTTAAAGGTAGTGTTTGGTCTCTGATTAGGGATAGGTTTTGGGTTAAGTTAGGGCGAGGGTTAGGGCTATAACCAATGTAAGAACTAGGGTTATAATTAGAACTAGTTTTAGGATTAGGGTTAGGGCTAGTTCTAGGGTTAGGTTTAGGTTTAGGTTTTGAGTGATGTTTAGAGCTAGGGTTAGTATGAAGGTCAGAGTCAGGGTCAGGGTTTGTTTTAGGGTTAGGAATAGGACTCGAATTAGAGCTAGGATTTGGGCTAGGTTTAGGCTTAGGATTTTGTTTATGTTAAAGGTTAGGGTTAGGGCTAGGGCTCAGTTGTTTTGTAGGGCTAGGGCTAGGCTAGGTCTAGTTTTAGGATTAGCATTAGTATTATGGCTTGTGTTAGTGAGAGGTTTAGCTTAGGGTTAGGTTTAGATTTAGAGTTAGTGTTAGATATAGGATTAGGGCTAGAGATAGGCTTAGGGCTAATATAAAGGCAAGTGATAAGAATATGGTAAGGGATAGGATTAGAAATAAAAATAGGACTAGGGCAAGAGTTAGAGTTAGTCTTAGGGCTAGGATTAGGTTAGTTTTAGGACTAAATTAGGGCTAGGATTAGTCTAGTGTTTGTACTAGGGTTAGGTGTAGTTTAGGCTTAGGTTTAGTTTTAGGGATAGGGTTACATTTAGGGGAAGGGATGGGGTTAGAGCCAGTTTTAGGGCTATGCCAAAGGTTGGAATTTTGGTTAGGTCTAGGGTTATGGTTTGATTTAGTAATAAGGCTAGGTTTAGGGCTAGGATGAGGGCTAGGGTTTGTTTTAGGGTTATGGCAAGAATTAGGGCTAGGGCTAGTGTCAGGTCTAGGCTTACGTTAGGGATAGATTGAGGGTTAGATTTATGGCTAGGTGTAGTGTAAGGGTTCGGTTTAGGGAAGGGTCAGGTTTAGAGCAAGGGGTATTATTAAAGTTAGAATTAGGTTTTGGGTTTGGTTTAGGTTAGGGTTTAAGTTTAGAGTTTTAATTAGCATTAGGGTTTGGTTAGGATAATGGTAGGTTTTGTTTAGGGTTCATCTTAGGTGTAGGGTAATTGATAGGGTTAAAGTTAGCAAAAGGGTTAGGGTTAGGCCTAGGGTTAGCCTTAGGGTTATGGTTGTGCTTAGGGTAAGAGATAGGGTTAGGGCTAGGTTTATGGTTATTATTAGGTCTAGAGTTATGGTTAGGCCTAGGGTTAGGTTTAGGTTTAGATTTAGGGTATGTTTTAGAGTTTGAGCTATGGTTAACACTAGGGCAAGTGTTAGGTTTAGGGTTAGGTCTAGGTTATAGTTACGGTTAGTATCAATGTTAGTGTTAAGGTTAGGGCTAGGATTATCATTAGGTTTAGGATATTGGATAGGGTTTAATGTCATGTTAGGCTTAGGGTTAGGGTTAGGGTTAGGTTTAGGCTTAAGGTTAGGGTTAGGGATAGGTTTAGTGTTAGGTTTAGGGTAATGGTTAGGGTTTGAGCAAGGGTTTGCTCTATGGCAAGGGTTAGGTTTATGGTTATGTCTAGGGTTAGGGTTAGGGTAGAATTAGGGTAAGGGCTAGGGTTAACATCAGGGTTAGGGTTAGGTTTAGGTTAATGGGTAGGGTTAGAGCTAGGGTTAGGGCTAGGGTTTTCATTAAGATTAGGGTAATATGTAGGCTTAGAGATAGGGTTAGGGATAGGGTTAAGGTTAGAATTAGGGCTAGGGTTAAGGTTAGGTTTATGTCTAGGCCATGGGTTAGTGTTAGGTTTAGGTTAAGTTTAAGGGTTAGGTATTGAACTAGTGTTTGGACTAGGATGAGGATTAGGGTTAGAGTCAGTGTGAGGGTTAGTGCTAGGGTTAGAATTAGGGTTATGGTTAGGGTTAGGGTAATGGATAGAGTTAGAGGTAGGTTTTGGTCTATGGTGATGGCTAGTTTCAGGGTTAGATATGACTAGGTCTAGTTTTAGGGTTATGTTTTTTTGTTAGGATAAAGTTTAGAGCTAGGTTTTGTGTTAGGGTAAGTGTCAGTGTTCGTTTTAGGGTTAGGTTTATTATGGCCAGCATTAGGACTAGGATTTGGTCTAGGGGTAGGGTTAGTGTTTGGGTTAGGTTAAGGGTTATTATTAGGGCTAGGACTAAGTTTTTGTTTAGGACTAGGCCTAGAGTTATCACTAGATAAAGGATTATGTGTAGGTCTAGGTCTTGTGTTAAGGTAAGGTTTAATTATAGGGTTACAGGTAGTGGCAATGTTAGGGGTTAGTTTAGGGTTAGGGTCAGGTTTAGAACTATGGGTAGTGTTAGGGTCAGAATAAGGGTCAGGGCTAGGGTTAGGGTTTGGGATGGTGACAGAGCTAGATTGAGGATTAGGGTTAGGACTAATTATAGAGTTAGGTTTTGGGTTAGGCTAAGAATTGGGTTTAGAACTAGGGTGGCTTTAGGGTTAGAGTTTGGCTTAGGGTAAGGGATAGGTTTAGCACTAGTATTAGGGCTAGGTTTAGGGTTAGGGTTAGGGCTAGGCTTAGGTTTAGGGTTAGGGTTAAAGCCAGGGTTAGAGCTTGGATGAGGGCTAGGCTAGGTTTTGTGTTAGCTTTAGGGCTACAGCTAATGTAAGAACTAGGGTTACAATTAGGGCCAGTTTTAGGGTTAGTGTTATGTCTAGGTTTAGTGTTTGGTTAGGTTTAGGGTTGGGGTTATGTTTAGGTTAATTGATAGAATAGGGTTAGCAAACGTGTTAGGGTTAGGATAAGGGTTAGCATTAGGGTTAGGATTAGGGTTAGTATTAGGGTAATGAATTGAGTTAGAGCTAGGGATAGGGCTAGGGTTAAGGTTAGTGTGAGTGTTAGGGTTAGTGTTAGGTTTAGGGTTATTGCAAGGATTAAATTTAGGGTTAGGTTTCAGGTAAGGGTTAGGACTTGGTTTAGGTTTAGAGTTAGGGTTAAAGCTAGGGTTGGGGCTCGCATTAGGGCTAGATTTTGGGTAACATTATGGCTAATGTTAGGGATACAGCTAATGTAAGAACTAGGGTTATGAATAAGGCTAATTTTAGGGTTACAGTTAGGCTTAAGTCTAGTTTTATGGTTAGGTTTAAGTTCAAGGTGATATTTTGAGCTAAGGTTAGTGTTAGATTCAGAGCCAGTGTCAGGGTTAGCTTTAGGGTTGGGGATAGGACTTTTAATTAGGGGTAGGTTTAGGTCTAGATAAAGGGTAAGGATTTGGTTTAGGTTAAGGTTTAGGGTTAGTTCTATGGCTTCCTATGTTTTAGGGCTAAGAATAAAGTTAAGGGTAGTTTTACAATTAATGTTAGTGTTATTGCTAGTGATATGATGAGTATAGGCTTAGGGGTACATTTAGAGTTATGGTTAATTCTAGGGTTAGAGCTATGGCTAGGGTTAGGGCTAAGGTTAGGTCTAGTGTTTGGGTTCTGGTAAGGGATAGGGTTAGAACTAGGAATAGATATAGGGCGATAGTTAGTCTTAAGGCTAGGGTTAGTGTTAAGTTTAGGGCTAGGAATATGTCTAGTATTAGTGTTAGGGTTAGTCCTAGTGTTAGGGCTATGTTTAAGATTAGGTTTAGGATTAGGTTTAGGGGAAGGGATGGGGTTATAGCTAGGTTTAAGGAAGGCTAGGGCAATGATTAGAATTAGGTTTAGGTCTAGGGTTAGGTTTGTGTTAGAATTAAGGCTATATTTGGGGTTAGGATGAGGGCTAGGGTTTGTGTTAGGTTTAAGGCAAGTTTTAGGGATAGGGATAAAGTCAGGTATAGAGTTATGGCTAAGAATAGTTATAGGGTTAGGTTCATGGCTAGGTCTAATGTTAGGTTTAGAGTAAGGCCCAGGTTAAGAGTAAGGTGTATTTTTAGGGTGAGAGTCAGGTTTCGGGTCTGCATTAGGTTAATTATTATGTTTAGGCTCAAATTAGCATTAGGGTTAGAATTAGGGTTAGGTTTATAAATTGGTTTAGGTTTAGGATTCAGGTTAAGATTAGGGTAATTGTTAGGGTTAGGGTTAGTGATAGGGTTAGGGTTAGGCCTAGGGTTAGCATTTGGGTTAGGGTTATTGTTAGAGTAATGAATAGCATTAGAGCTAGGGTTAGGGCTAGGGTTTTGGATAGGATTAGTCCTAGAGTTAGGGTTAGGGCTAGGCTAGAATTAGGTTTTGGGTTAGTTTTAGGGTACAGGTTAGGTTTTGAGCTAGGTTTAGTTCTAAGGTGAAGGTTATGTTTAGGATTGTGTCTAAGGTTAGATTTACAGTTAAGTTTAGGTTTAGTGTTAAGGTTAGGGCTAAGGTTATCTTTAGAGGTATGTTAATGGATAGGGTTAGATGTCAGGTTAGGTGTAGAGGTTGTTTTAGGTTTAGGGTTAGTGTTAGGGTTTGGGCTAGGGTTTGTGTTAAAGTAAGGATTAGGGGTTTTTATCTAGGGTTAAGACTACGATGAGGGTTAGGTTTAGGGTTAGGTCTAGAATTAGGTTTACAATTAGGATTAGAACTAGGGTTATCATTAGGGTTAAGGTTTGGTTTAGGGTAATGAATAATTAAAGGGATAGTATTAGGGGTAGTGTTAACATTATGATTAGGGCTAGGATTAGGATTAGGTTTAGGCATATGTCTAGGGTTATGTTTAGGGTTCGGTTTTGGGTTTTATCTATGGTTAGGTCTAAGGCGAGGGTTAGGATTAGCGTGAGGGTTAGGCTTAGAGTAAGGGATAAGGTTAGGTTAGGGTTAGGGTTACGCTTTAGGCTAGATTTAGGCCTAGGATTAGGGTTAGGTTTTGTGTTAGGTTTAGAGCTAGTTTTAGTGCTATGGTAATGTAATGTTAGGTTTAGGTTTCGGTTAGGGTCAGTTTTATAGCTAGGGTTAGTGTTAGTGTCAGGGTCTGTGTTTAGATTACGGTTAGGGTTAGGGCTAGAGCCAGAATTAGGATTGGTTAGGTCTAAACGTAAGGTTAGTGTTTGGCTTAGGTTAATGCTTATCATTACAGCTAGGGCTAGTTTTTTGTTTAGGTCTTGGTTAAAGATATGGCTATATTTAGGATTAGATTTAATCTGTTAGTGTTAGGTTTAGATATAAGGTTATGGGTAGGGCTAGTGTTAGGGTTTGGTTTAGGTTCAGGGTCAGAATAAGGGTCAGAGTTAGGGTTAGAATTTGGGTTATGGTTATAACAAGAATGTGGGCTAGGGTTAGGACTAGTAATAGGGTTAGGTTTTGGGTTAGACTAAGGATTAGTTTTAGGACAAGTGTTAGCATTAGTGTTGGAGTTTGGCTAGGGTACAGTATAAGGTTAGAGCTAGGGTTAGAAGCTAGGGTTCGGGTTAGGGTTAGGGATAGTGTTAGGGTTAGGGTTAGGGTGAAAGCTAGGGTTAGGTATCAGATTTGGGCTAGGTTTGGGGTTAGCAGTAGGTTTAAGGTTATGGCTAATGTATGATCTAGGTTTATGATTAGAACTAGTTTTAGAATTAGGGTTAGCACCATGTCTATTGTTAGGTTAAGCTTTAGGTTTAGGGTGATGTTTAGAGGTAGGGATAGTGTTAATGTCATATAAAGGTTTAGGGGTAGTTTTAAGGTTAAGATTAGGACTCAAGGCTAGGCTTAGGGCTAGGGCTAGATATAAGGTTAGGGTTTGGTTTAGGTAAAAGTTAACGTTAGTGTTATGGCTCAGTTTTGTTTTAGGGCTAAGCCTATGGTTAGGGTTAGTTTTAGAATTAGCATTATGGTTAGGACTAGTGATAGGGTTAAGTATAGTTGTAGAATTAGGGTTAGATTAAGAGTTATATTTAGATCTGAGGTTAGGGCAAGGTGTAAGGTTAGGGCTAGCATTATTATAGGCTATGGCTAGGAATAAGGTTACAGTAAGTGATAGGGTTAGAATTAGGGCTAGGGCTAGGGCGAAAGTTATAGTTAGTCTTAAAGCTAGGATTAGGGTTAGGTTTAGGATTAGGGCTAGAGTTAGTGTTAGGATTAGTTCTAGGGTTAAGGTTAGGGCTAGGTTTAGTGTTAGGGTTAGGTTTGGGTTAGGTTTAGGATAAGCAATGGGGTTATAACTAGGTTTAGAGCAAGGGAAATGGTTAGAATTAGGGTTAAGGTTATGATTAAGGCTAGGTTTTGGGATAGGATGAGAGCTAGTGTTCATGTTAGTGTTAGGGCTAGGATTAAGGCTAGGGCTAATGTCAGGTTATAGGGTTACAGTTAGAGATAAGTTGCAGTTTATGTTAATGATTAGGTCTAGTGTAAGGGTTAGATTTAGGGTAATGGTCAAGTTTATAGCTATGTGTATTATTAGTGTCACTTTTTAATTTAGGTTAAGGTTTAGGTTTAGGGCTCGAATTAGCATTAGTGTTAGGGTTAGGGTAATGAATAGGCTTAGGATTAGGGTTCAGGTTAATTTTAGGGCAATGGATAGGTTTAGGTATTGTGATAGGCTTAGGGTTAAGCCTAGGGTTAGTATTAGGGTTAGGATTATGGTTAGGGTAATGGATAGAATTAGAACTAGGGTTAGGGATAGGGTTATGGTTAGGATTAGGGCTAGGTTTAAGGTAGTGGATATAATTAGAGCTATGGTTAGGGCTATGGTTAAGGTTAGGATTAGGGCTAGTGTTAGGTTAGGGTTTGGGATAGGACTTGGGTTATGTTAAGGGTAAAGGATAGGCTTATGGTCTAAAGTGAGGCTTAGGGTTAGGGTTAGGGCTACGGTTAGGTTTAGGGTTACACATAGGTCTATGTTCAGGCCTAAAATTAGGGCTAGGTTTTGTGTTAGTTTAGGCCTAGGGTTAGGACCATGGGTAATGTAAAGAGCTAGGGTTATGATTAGGGTTTGTTTTAGGGGTTCAAGTTATGGCCAGGTCTAGTGTTAGGATTAGGTATTGGCTTTTGGTTTAGGGTGAGCTTTGGAGCTAGGATTATGTTAGGGTCAGAGCCAGTGTTCAGGTTAGAGTTAGTGTTGGGTTTAGTGCCAGAATTAGGACTATAGTTTAGAGTCCTAATAGGGAGGGTTAGTGATTGGGTTAGGTTACGGGTTATTGTTAGGGCTAGGGCTAGGTTGTTGTTAAGGACTAGGGCTAGAGATATGGCTAGATTTAGGATTTGATTTAAGTCTAGGGCTAGTGTTAGGTTTAGGTTTAAATTATATGATTACTGTTAGGGCTAATGTTAGGGTTCAGTTTCAGTTTAGGGTCAGGTTTATACATGCAGTTAGTGTTAGAGTCAGAATAAGTGTCAGGGTTAGGGTTTGAGTTTGAGTTAGGGTTAGAGCTAGAATGAAGGTTAGGGTTAGGACTAGTAATAGAATTAGGGTTTGGGTTAGGCTCTGGATTAGGTTAGGACTAGGGTAGCATTAGGTGTAGGGTTTTAGCTTAAGTAATGGTAGGGTAAAAGCTAGTGTTAGATCTAGGGTTAGGGTATGGATTAGAGCTATTTTTAGGGTTAGGGTTAAAACTAGGGTTAGCGCTCAGCTTAGGGCCAGGTTTTTGGGTTAGGTTGGGGCTAGTGTTAAGGCTACCACTAATGTATAAACCAGGGTTATGATTAGGGCTACTTTTTGGGTAAGTGTTTCGGCTAGGTCAAGTGTTAGGTTTAGGGTTACCGTTAGCATGATGTTTAGAGCTAGGGTTAGTTTTAGGGTCAGGGTCAGTGTTCAGGTTATAGTTAAGGTTAGGGTTAAGCCCAGAATTATCACTAGACTTAGGTCTAGGGGTAGGGTTAGTGTTTGTGTTAGGTTAAGGTTTATCATTAGGTCTAGGGCTAGGTTTTTATCATTAGGTCTAGGGCTAGAGATATGGCTAGAGTTAGGATTAGGTTTAGGTCTAGGGCTAGTGTTAGGGTTAGGTTTATGTATAGGTTTATTGCTACTGCTAGTGTTAGGGTTCAGTTTATGGTTAGGGTCAGGTTTAAACATACGGCTACTGTTAGGGTCAAAATAAGTGTCAGGGTTAAGTTTATGGTTTGGGTAATGGTTAGAGCTATAATGAGGGCTAGGGTTAGGACTAGTAATAGGGTGAGGGTTTGGGTTAGGCTAAGGATTAGGGTTAGGCCTAAGGTTAGCATTAGGGATAGGGTTAGCATAGGGTAAGGGATAGGATTAGAGCTAGGATTAGGGCTATGTTTAGGGTTAGGATTAGGGCTAGTGTTCAGTTTAGGATTAGGGTTAAAGCTAAGATTAGGTCTTGCGTTAAGGCTAGGTTTTGTTAGAGTTAGAACTAGTTTTAGAGTTATGGCCAATGTATGGACTAGGATTACGATTTGGGCTAGTTATAGGATTAGGTTTAGGACTAGGTCTAGTGGTAGTGTTAGGTATAACATTTAGAGCTTGGGTTAGTGTTAGGGTCAAATTCAAGGTCAGAGCAGTTTTAGGGTTAGGGTTTGGACTTGAATTAGGGCTAGGGTTAGGGATAAGTGTAGGGTTATGTTTTGGTTTAGGTGAAGTTTTAAAATTAGGGCTATGGCTCAATTTTGTTTTAGGGCTAGGGCTATGGTTAGGGCTAGTTTTAGGCTTAGCATTAGGTTTATGGCTAGTGTTATGTTTAGGTTTAGGCTTAGGGTTAAAGTTAGATTTAGATTTAGGATTAAATCTAGGGTTATGTCTAGGGCTAAGGATAGGGCTACTATTAGGTCTTGGTTTATGACTAGGATTAGGGTTATTGTAAGGGATAGGTTTGAACTAGGAATAGGGCTAGGGTGAGAGTGATTGTTAGTCTTACGGCTAAGCTTAGTGTTTGGTTAGGTATAGGGCTTAATTAGGGCTAGTAATAGGGCTAGGTTTATGGTTATGTTAGGCCTAGTGTTAGTTTTAGGCTTAGGGTTAGGTTTAGTGTAAGCAATTGGGTTAGAGCTAGGGATAGGGCTAGGGTGAAAGTTAGAATTAGGGTTAGGGCTAGGGGTTCATTAGAGTTATGATTAAGGCTGGATTTAGGGCTAGGATGAGGGCTAGGTTTTGTGTTAGGATTAGGGCCAGGATTAGTGTTAGGGTGAATGTCAGATCTAGGGTTATGGTTAGAGACAGTTTTAGGGTTAGTTTATAGCTATGTTTAGTGTAAGTGTTAGGTTTAGGGTAAGGGTCACGTTTGAGCTAGGAGAATTATTAGGGTCAGAGTCAGGTTTAGTGTTTTGTTTAGTTAGGGTTTAGGTTTAGGGCTCAAATTAGCATTAGGGTTTGTGTTAGGGTAATGATAGGGTTGCTTTAGGGTTCAGATTAGATTTAGCATAATGGATAGGGTTACAGTTAGGCATAGGGTTAGATTTAGACCTAGGGTTAGCATTATAATTAGGGTTATGTTTAGCATAATTGATAGGGTTAGAGCTAAATTTAGGGCTAGGGTTATGGGTAGGATTAGGACTAGGGTTAGGGTTAGGGTTATGGGCTTGGTTTGTGTTAAATTTAGGGCTAGAATTATGGCTAGGGCAAATGTCAGGTCTAGGGTTATGGTTAGGGATAGTTTTAGGGGAAGGTTTATGCCTAGGTCTAGTATAAGGATTAGTGGTAGGGTCAGGGTTAAAGCTAGTCATTTTACATGGGAAGGGTCAGAGTTAGGGGTTTGGGTTAGGTTAAGTTTTAGGGTTAGGGCTTGAATTAGCATTATGGTTAGGGTTAGGGTAATGATAGGGTTTTGTTTAGGGTTCAGGTTACATTTAGGTTAATGAAATAGGATAGGGTTAAGGATAAGTTTAGGGTTAGGCCTAGGGTTATCATTAGAGTTATGGTTATGGTTAGGGTAATGAATAAGGTTAGAGCTAGTGATATGGCTAGGATTATGGTTAGAATTCTGGCTAGTGTTAGGATAAGCTTTAGGGCTAGGTTCTGGGTTAGGGTTAGGTTTAGTGTTAGGATTATAGCTAGAGTTAAGGTTCGGATTAGGGCTTAATTTGGGGTTTGGTTATGGCTAGGGTTAGGGCTATGGCTAATGTATAAAATAGTATTGCAATTAGTGATAGTTTTAGGGTTAGGATTAGGGCTAGGTCTAGTGTTATAGTTAGGTTTAGGGTTAGGGTGATGTTAGAGCAAGGGTTATTGTTAAAGTCAGTGTCAGAGTTAGGGATAGTTTTAGGGTAAGAGTTAGTACTAGGCATATGGTTAGGCTTTGGTTTAGGTTAAAGGTTAGGGATATAGGTTGGTTTTGTTTTAGGATTAGGGCTACAGTTACAGCTAGATTATGTATTAGCATCAGTTTTAGGGCTAGTGTTAGGTTGAGGTATAGACTTAGACTTAGGGTTAAATTTAGAGTTAGGGTTAGATCTAGGATTAGGGCTAAGGCTAGGGTTAGGTTGAAGGTTCGGGTTATGGTAACGAATATGGGTAGAACTAGGGATACGGCAAGGGTGAAAATTAGTTAGTCACAGTAGTAGTCTTAGGGTTAGGGTTACGGTTAGGGCTATGGTTAGGGCTAAATTAGGGCTAGGATTAGGGCTAGGGTTAGTGTTAGGTTTAGGGCTAAATTAGGGCTAGGATTAGGGCTAGGGTTAGTGTTAGGTTTAGGGCTAAATTAGGGCTAGGATTAGGGCTAGGGTTAGCGTTAGGTTTAGGGCTAAATTAGGGCTAGTATTAAAGCTAGGGTTAGTGTCAGGGTTAAACCAAGGGTTGAGCTAGATTTACAGTTAGCATTAGAGTTGAGGTTAAGTTTAGGGGAATGAATGGGGTTATAGCTAGCTTTAGGACTAGGATGAGGGTTAGAATTAGGATTAGGCCTAGGGTTAGGCTTCGTTTAGGATTAAGGCTAGGTTTAGGGCTAGGTTAACGTCTAGGGTTTCTCTTAGGGTTATGGCTAGGACCAGGTCTAGGGCTAATATCAGGTCTAGGGTTAATGTTAAGGATAGTTTTAGGGTTAGGTTATGGCTACGTCTAGTGTAAGAGTTAGGTTTAGATTAAAGGTCAGCTTTAGGGCTAGGGTTATTATTAGGGTCAGGGTCAGGATAAGGGTTAGCATTTGGTTTAGATAAAGGTTTAAGATTAGAGCTCAAATTAGCATTAGTGTTAGGTTTAGGGTAGTGTAAAGAATAGGGTTTAGTTTAGGTTTCAGTTAAGGTTTAGGGTAATGGATGGGTTAGGTTTAGCGATCAGGTTACGTTTAGCATTAGGGTTAGGGTTATGTTTAGTGTAATGGATAGGTTTAGAGCTAGGGTTAGAACTAGGTTATGGTTTGGATTAAGTCTAGGATTAGGGCTATGTATAGGGATAAGGCTGGGGTGTGATTTGTGGTAAGTTTTAGGGTTAGGGTAAGTGTTAGGTTTAGGGCTCGGGTTATGGATATGTTAGGGTAAGGGTTAGTGTTTGAGCTAGTGTTAGGGCTAGGGTGAGGTTTAGGTTTAGATTTAGGTCTAGGTTTACCTTTATGGTTAGAGTTAGGTTTAGGGTTAGGGATAGGATTTTAATTAGGGTTAGGGTTAGGGTTAGGGTAATGGATATGTTTAGAGCTAAATTTCTGGCTAGGTTTAATGTTAGGATTAGGGCTAGTTTTAGGGTTAGGGTTTAGGATAGAGCTAGGGTTATGTTTAGTGTAAAGGTTAGGATTTGAGCTAGGGATAGGTCTAAGGCGAGGCATAGGTTACAGCTAGGTTTAGGGCTAGGGTTACACTGAGGGTTATGCTTAGAGATAAGTTTAGGCCTAGGATTAGGCCTAGGTTTTGTGTTAGGTTTAGGGCTAGGGTTAGGACTATGGGTAATGTAAGAGCTAGGGTTATGTTTAGGGCTAGTTTTAGGGTTAGGGTTATGGATAGGTCTAGTGTTAGGTCTAGGTTTTGGGTTAGTGTCATGTTTAAAGCTAGTTTCAGTGTTAGAATCAGGGTCATTTTTTCGGATAGGGTTAGGGTTAGGGTTAGATGCAGAATTAGGACTAGGTTTAGGTCTAGGTATAGGGTGAGTGTTCAGTTTAGGTTAAGGGTTATTGTTAGGGCTAGTGCTAGGATTTTGTTTAGATTTAGGGCTAGAGTTATAGCTATATTTAAGATTAGCTTTGTGTCTAGATCTAGTGTTAGGCTTAGGTATAAGTATAGGGTTACCAGTAGGGCTAATGTTAGGGTTTGGTTTAGGGTTAGGGTCAGGTTTAGACCTAGGGTTACTGTTAGGGTCAGATGAGGGTCAGGGTTAGGATTAGAGGTAGAATGAGGGCTAAGGTTAAGACTAGTATTATGGTTAGAGTTTAAGTTAGGCTAAGGATTAGGATTAGGACTAGGATTAGCATTTGGTTTAGGGTTTGGCTTAGTGTAAGGAATAGAGTTAGAGTTAGGGTTTGGGCTAGTCTTAGGGTTAAGGTTAGGCCTAGTATTAGGGTAAAAGCTAGGGTTAGGGCTCGGATTAGGTGTAGAATTTGTGTAGCTTTAGGGCTACAGTTAGGACAATGAGTAATGTACGAACTAGGGTTATGATTAAGGCTAGATTTAGGATTAGTTTAAGGCTAGATATAGTGTTATGGTTAATTTAATGTTCGGGTGATGTTTAGAGCTTGGAATAGTGTTAGGGTCAGTGTCAGGGTCAGGGTTAGTTTTAGAGTTAGTTTTAGGGGTAGTTGTAGGGTTAGGGTTTGATTTAGGTTAAGGGATAGGATTAGGGCTATGGCTTGGTTATGGTTTATGGCTAGGGCTAGGGATAGGGCATGTTTTACAATTAGCATTATGGTTAGAGGTAGTGTTAGGGTTTGGTTTAGGCTTATTGTTACAGTTAAATTTAGAGTTAGGTTTAGATTTATATTTAGGCTTAGATCTAGAATTAGGATTAAGGCTAAGGATAGAACTAGGGCTAGGGCCAGGGCAAGAGTTAGAGTTAGTCTTATGGCTAGGTTTAGGGTTAGGATACGATTAAATAAAGGCTATGATTAGCACTAGACTTTGTGTTAGGCCTAGGTTTAGGGTGAGGGTTAGGGTTAGGTTTAGGGTTATGGTTAGTTTTAGGGTACAGGATGAGGTTATAGGTAGGTTTAGGCCTAGGGTGAGAAATAGAATTAAGGTTAGAGCTCGGGTTATGGTTCAGGTTAGAATTAAGCCTAGGTTTAGGGCTAGGATTATGGATCAGGCTAATTTCAGGTCCAGTGTTATGGTTAAAAATAGTTTTAGGGTTATATTTATGGCTATGTCTAGTGTAAGGGTTAGGTTTAGGGTTAAGGTCAGGTTTTTAGCTAAGGGTACTATTAGGGTCAGGGTCGCAATTAATGTTTTGGATAGGTTAATGCTTAATGTTAGGGCTCAAATTAGCATTAGAGTTAGGATTAGGGTAAAATAGTGTTAGGTTTAGGTTTCAGGTTAGGTTTATGGTAATGGATAGGGTTAGGATTAGGGATACGGTTAGGTTTAAGCCCAGGTTTAGCATTAGGGATAGGGTTATGGTTAGGGTAATGGATATGGATAGAGATAGGGGTATGGCTAGTGTTATTGTTATGATTATTGATAGGGTTAGGCTTAGGGTTAGGGTTAAATCTAGGGTTATGGCTAGGATTATAGTTACGATTAGTGATAGGGTTAGGGCTAGGGGTAAATCTAGGGATAGTGCTCGGAATAAGGCTAGGTTTTTGGTTAAGTTAAGGCTAGGTTTAGGGTAACAACTAATGTAAGTACCAGGGTTGTGATTAGGGCTAATTTTAGGGTTAGGGTTAGGGCTAGGTCTATTGTTAGGTTTAGGTATAGGGTTAGGTGATGTTTAGACCTAGGATTAGTGTTAAGGTCAGAGTCAGAGTCAGGGTTAGTTTTAGGGTTTGTCTTAAAACTCGAATTAGGGCTAGAGTTATGGCTAAGTGTAGGGTTAGGGCTTAGTTTATATTAAGGGTTAGGGTTAGGTCTATGGCTTGGTTTAGTTTTAGGGCTAGGGGTTAGTGCTAGTTTTAGGATTAGCCTTAGGGTTAGGGCTAGGGTTAGGTTTAGGTTTAGGCTAAGGGTGAGGGTTAGATTTAGAGTTAGGGTTAGATCTAGTATTACTGCTATGGCTATGAATAGGGCTAGTGTTAGAATCTTGGGTTTGGGCTAGGATTAGGGGTTCCAGTAAAGTATAGGGTTATAGCTAGTGTTAGGACTAGGTGAGAGCTAGAGTTAGTCTTTGAGCTAGAGTTAGGGTTAAGGTTAGATATAGGGCTAAATTAGGTCTAAGATTAGGGCTAGGGTTAGTGAAACCTAAAACCTAACCTGAAACCTAAACCTAACACTATCTTTACCCTAATCTTAACACTAAAGTTAGGTCTAGGGTTATGGTAATGGGTTATTATTAAGGCTACGTTTAGGGCTAGATAAGGGCTAGGATTTGTGTTAGGGTTAGTGCTAGTATCATGGCTACGGCTAATATCAGGTCTAGGGTTATGCTTAGGAATAGTTTTAGGGTTAGTTTTATGGCTAGGTCTAGTGTAAGGGTTAGGTATAGGGTAAGAGTGAGGTTTAGATCTAGGGGAGATAGTTTAGGATTATTTTGTCAGTATCAGTGTTAGGGTTTGATTTAGGTTTGATTTTAGGGTTAGGGCTCAAATTAGCATTATGGTTAGGGTTAGGGTAATGATTGGATTAGGTCTAGGGTTCAGGGTAGGTTTAGGATAATTGATAAGTTTGGGGATAATGATATGTTTAGGGTTAGGCCTAGGGTTAGCATTAGGGTATGGTTTATGTTTAGGGTAATGATACAGTTAGACTTAAGGTTAGGGCTAGGGTTATTTTTAGGATTAGGTCTTGATTTAGAGTTAGGGTGAGAGTTTGAACAAGGGTTAGGTTAAGGTTATGTTTAGTGTAAGGGTTAGTTTCTGAGCTATGGTTAGGGCTAGGCTGAGAATTAGGTTCAGGATTAGGGATAAGATTATGGTAGGTTTTGCATTAGGGTTATGGTTACGATTAGACCTAGGGTTAGTGGTAGGGTCAGTAAAAGGGTCAGGGTTAGTGTTAGGGTTTTGGATAGGGTAGATCTAGAATGAGGACAAGGGTAAGGGCTATTAATATGGTTAGTGTTTTGGTTAGCCTAAGGATTAGTGATAGGTCTATGGTTACCCTTAGGTTTACGGTTTTGCTTAGGGTAAGGGATTGGTTTAGAGCTAGGGTTAGGGCTATGGTTATGGTTAGAGTTAGGGTTAAAGTTAGGCTTAGGGCTCGGATTAGGCCTAGGTTTTGTGTTAGGTTTAGGGCTAGGGTGAGGGCAATGGCTAATGTAAGAACTAGGGTTACCATTGGGTTAGTTTTAGTATTAGCGTATGGGTACGTTTAGTGTTAGGGTTAGGTTTAAGGTTAGGGTGATATTTACAGCTAGGGTTCATGTTAGGATAGAAATTAGGGTCAGGCTTAGTTTTAAGGTTAGAGTTAGGACATGAATTAGGGCTAGGTTACTTTTAAGGTTCAGTTTAAGATGAAGGTGGTGTTTAGAGCTAGGGTGAGTGGTTAGGATATGAGTCAGGGTTAGTGTTGTTTTTCAGGTTAGGGTTAGGGCTCGAACTAGGGCTAGGGTTAGGTCTAGTAGTAGTGTTAGGGTTTGGTTTAAGTTATTGTTTAGGGTTAGAATTAGGGTTAGGAGTTAGAATTAGAGTTTAGGTTAGAGTTAGGGAAAAGTTTGGGGTAAGGAATGGCTTTATAGCTAGGTTTAGAGGTAGGATGAGGGTTATAATTAGGGTTAGGGCAGTGGTTAGGGTTAGGGTTAGGATTAAGGCTAGGTTTAGGGCTTGGACGAGGGCTAGGTTTTTTTTTTATTGTTTTGTTTTGTTTTGAGTTATGGCCAGGATTAGTGCTAGGGCTAATTTCAGGTCCAGAATTATGGTTAAAGATAGTTTTAGGATTAGTATTATGGGTACATCTAGTGTAAGGGTTAGGTTTAGGGTTAACGTCAGGTTTAGAGGTAGGGATATTATTAGGGTCCAATTCTGGGGTAGGATTTGGGGTACATTAAAGTTTAAAGTTAGGGCATGAATTAGCATTAGGGTTAGGGTTAGGGTTATGGTAATGGATAGAGTTAGAAATCAGTTTAGGGCTAGGTTATGGTTATGATTAGGGCTAGGTTTGGGTTAAGTTAGTGCTAGGGTTAGGGTTACGGATAATGTAAGTACTAAGGTTATGAGTATGGCTAATTTTAGTGTTTTAGAGCTGGGTTTACTGTTAGGTTTAAGTTTAGGGTTAGGGTGATGTTTAGACTTCGGGTTAGTGTTATGGCCAGAGTAAGGGTCAGGGTTAGTTTTAGGTTTGGCTTAAAACTCGAATTAGGGCTGGGTTTAGGGCTAGGTGTAGGGTTAGGGCTTGGTTTAGGTTAAGGTTTAGGGTTAGAGCTTTGGCTCAGTTTGGTTTTAGGGCTAGGGTTAGGGTTAGTGAATTTTTTTAGGATTTGTGTTAGGGTTAGGGCTAGTCTTAGATTTAGGCTTAGGCTTTGGTTTAGGGTTAAATTTAGAGTTAGGTTTTTATGTAAGGTTAGTGCTGGGGCTAAAGATAGGGCAAGGATTAGGACTAGTATTTGGGATAGGGTTAGTTTTATGGAAATGTATAGGATTAGAATGAGTGATAGGGCCAATGTGAGAGTTAGTGTTATTCTTAGGTCTAGGGTTAGGGTTAGGGTTAGGGATAGGGCTAAATTACAGCCAGGGTTAGTGTTAGGGCTAGGATTAGAGCTAGTTTTAGAATTAGCATCAGGTTTAGGGCTAGTTTTAGGCTTATGCATCGAGTTAGGGTTAGATTTAAAGTTAGGTTTCTACTGTTAAAGCTAGGGCTAAGGATAGGGCAATTGTGACAAAAAAGGGTTAGGGTTGGAGTTAGCATTACTTTTAGGGTAAGGGATGTGCTTTTGGCTAGGTTTAGGGCTATGGCAAGGGTTAGTATTAGGATTAGGGCTTAGTTAGTGTTAGGGTTATGATTAAGGCTAGGTTTATGGCTAGGATGAGGTTTAGGGTTTGTGTTAGGGTTAGGGATAGTATTAGGGCTAGGGCTAATGTCTGGTCGAGGGTTATAGTTAGGGCTAGATTTAGTGTTAGGTTTATGACTTGGTCCAGTGTAAGGATTAGGTTTGGGATAAGATTCAGGTTTATATGTAGAATTATTTTTAGGGTCAGGGTCAGGGTTAGGGTTTGCATTAGGTTAGAGTTTTGGTTTAGGGTAGTGACAGGGTTAGTTTTAGGGTTTAGATTTGGTTTAGTGTAATGGATAGGGTTAGGATTAGGCTTAGGGTTAGCTTAAGGTTTAGGGTTATTGTTAGGGTAATGGATAGTTTAGACCTAAAGTTAGAGCTAGGATTATGTATAGGATTCGGGCTAGTTTTGGGTTAGGTTTAGGTTTAAGTTTAGGGTTAAAGCTAGGTTTAGGACTCAGTTTAAGCTAGGTTTTAGGTTAGGTTAGAGCTAGGATTAAGGCTACAGCAAATGTATAAAGTAGGATTATGATTAGCGGTAGTTATAGGGTTAGGGTTAGGGCTAGGTCTAGTGTTAGGTTGAGGTTTATGATGATGATGATGTTTAGAGCCATGGTTAGTGTTAGGGTAAGAGTCAAGGTCAGGGTTATTTTTTTGGTTAGGTTTAGGACTAGAATTAGGGATATGTTTAGGGCTAGGGGTAGAGTTAGGGTTTGGTTTAGGTTAAGATTTAGGGTTATGGCTATGGCTCAGTGTTTTTTAGGGCTAGGGCTAGTGTTAGGGCTAGTTTTAGGATTAACGTTAGCTTTAGGGCTAGTGTAAGGTTTAAGTTTAGGCTTAGGATTAGGGTTAGATTTAGTGTTAGGGTTAGATTTAGGGTTATGGCCAGGGCTATGAATAGGGCTAGGTTTAGACCAAGGGTTAGGGCTAGGATTAGGGTTCTAGTAAGGAATAGGGTTAGAACTAGAGGTAGGGTTAGGGTGAGAGTTAGAGTTAGTCTTTGGGCTAGGGTTAGGGTTAGGGTTAGAGATAGGGCTAAATTAAGGCTAAGATTAGGGCTAGGATTAGTGTTAGGGTCAGGCCTAGGGTTTGGGTTAGGGATAAAATTAAGGCTATGTTTAGGGCTAGGATAAGGGCTAGGGTTTGTGTAAGGGTTAGGGCTAGGATTATGGCTAGGGTTCATATCACATCTAGGGTTAAGGTTAGGAATAGTTTTAGGGTTAGTTTCATGGCTAGGTCTAGTGTAAGGGTTAGGTAGGGTAAGAGTCAGGTTTATAGCTAGGGGAATTATTAGGGTCAGGGTTAGGATTTGGTTTAGGTTTGAGGTTAGGTTTAGGGCTCGAATTAACATTAGGGTTAGGGTTAGCATAATGATAGGGTTAGGTTTAGGGTAATTGATAGGTTTGGGGAAAGCGATAGGTTTAGGGTTAAGCCTAGGGTTAGTGTTATGGTAAGGGTTATGTTTAGGGAAATGGATACAGTTTGAGTTAAGTTTAGGGCTAGGGTTATGATTAGGATTAGGTCTTGTGTTAGTGTTAAGGTGAGGGTTAGAACTAGAATTAGGTTTAGGATTATGTTTAGTGTGAGGGTTAGGTTCTGAGCTATGGCTAGTACTAGGCTGAGAGTTAGGTTCAGAGTTAAGTCTAGGGATAGGATTATGGTAAATTTTGGGTTACGGTTGGTGTTAGGGTTAGACCTAGGTTTAGTGTTAGGGTCAGAATAAGGGTCAGGGTTAGGTTTAGGGTTGGGGATAGTGTTAGAGCTAAAATGAAGGCTAGGGTTAGGAGTATTAATAGGGATAGTGTTTTAGTTAGTCTAAGGACTAGGTTTACTCTTAGATTTAGGATTTCACTTAGGAAAGGGATTGATTTAGATCTAGGGTTAGGGCTATGGTTACAGTTAGAATTAGAGTTAAAAGTAGGTTTAGGGCTCGGTTTAGTGCTAGTTTTTGTGTTAGGTTTAGGGTAACGGCTAATGTACGAACTAGGGTTACTATTAGGGTTAGTTTTAGGGTTAGGGTTAGGGGTAGTTTGAGTGCTAGTGTTAGGTTTAATGTTAGGGTGATATTTATAGCTATGGTTCTTGTTAGGATAGGAGTCAGGGTCAGTGTTAGTTTTAGGGTTAGTGTTAAGAGTCGAATTAGGGCTATTGTTAATGTTAGTGTTCGGTTTGAGGTTAGGGCAGTGTTTAGAACTATGGTTCGTGGGTCAGGATTAGTTTTAAGGTGAGACTTAGGACTTGAATTAGGGCTAGGTTTAGGTCTAGGTGAAGTGTTAGTATTTGGTTTAAGTTAAGTTTTAGGGTTAGGGCTATTGCTCGGTTTTGGTTTACTGCTAGGATTAGGGTTAGGGCTAGTTTTATGATTATCATTAGGGTTAGGGCTAGTGTTAGTGTTAGGCTTAGGCTTAGGTTTAGGGTTAGATTTAGAGTTAGGTTTTGGGCTGGGACTAACTTTAAGGCAAGTGTTAGGGCTAGTTTTAGGTTTATGGTAGCAGGTAGGGATAGAACTAGCGATAGGGCTAGTGCTAGGGCAAGAATTAGAGTTAGTCTTAGAGCTAGGGTTAGGATAGGATTAGAAATAGAACTAAATTAGGGCTAGGATTAGGGCTAGGTTTTGGGTTTAGCTTAAGCCTAGGGTTAGGGTTAGGGTTAGGTTTAAATTTAGGGTAAGGGATGACATTTTAGTTAGCTTTAGATGTAGGGTGACTGTTAGAATTAGGGTTAGGTGTAGTGTTAGGGTTAGGGTTATCATTAAGGCTAGGTTTAGGGCTAGGATGAGGGTTAGGTGTGTTTTAGGGTTAGGACTAGGATTAGGGCTAGGGCAAATTTCAGGTCCAGAATTGTGGTTAAAGATAGTTTTAGAGTTAGGTTTATGGCTACGTCTAGGCTAAGGGTTAGGTGTTGGGTTACCATCAAGTTTAGAGCTAGGGGTATTATTAGGGTCAAGTGTCCCGACCGGTAGTACATCAACAAGGGCGGCGAACCTAGGCAGGGAGGAATGAAGGGACAAGAGACACGAGGGATGACAGCAAGACAGGAGTTCTGATCAAGCTGCAAATTTTTATTGTTCACACAGAGGTATTTATATGCTGGGGATGGGGAAGCTCTCTTATTGGCAGTTGCTGGATGTAGGTTGTAAAACTGCCAGCTGCAGGATGTCTGCACAAGGCGAGATAACTGCAGGATGTTTCAGGAAGATAGATGGCCACAGGATGTCTCTCAGGCAGGATGTCTCCCAGGGGGCTGTTTCTTGTAAATGTCAGGCTATTCTTTGAAGGAGAATTTCCTTCTAGCCCCTGACATTTCCCCCTTTCTTATATAAAATTTTTGACCATACCTTATTGGCCATGTTTTTTAGGGGGTGATAGAGGCTCTGTTCCTCTAGCAGGCCTTAGAATATCTCCTGATCTGAGCAAGCGTCTTCACTAGTAGATTTTGTGGCCTTGGCATGTTTTTGGAGGAGACGGTTTTGAGGGAGAAGCATGCCAACCGCCATGCACCAGAGCGTGTCACTCAGAGGTCTTGGGTTTTGGGATCCATTGATCCATCCTCCTGCAGTCCTTCCTGCACCCTCAGTTATCTTGGCCTAACGTCCTCACTCCATGGATGTGTCCTCCCCCAAGCGGAGGGGTCCATGGGAGGAGGGATAATTTAACTCTTATGACAAGGGCAGAAAATGGTTGGTCAGAGCTGTTACTTATAATTTTATATAAGAAAGAGAGATCTGTGTGGATGTAAACTTAAGAAATAAGCCTGTGAGAAGGGTGGAACATCCTTTTAAATGTTGGCAGTGTGGTCTTCCATCTCTAGACGATGATAGTGGACCTGTATGGGCTTAGAGGCCAAAATATTAATCTGTTCTTTAATAAATTGTACCAGCCTATTTATAATGCAGGGTCCTATGGACACCATTAAAAGTAAACCCAACAAAGGGCCTAATAGGGGAAGAATGTAGGGTAGAAATGCATTAACCCAGTCCAGAGGGGATTTTCAAATAGTTCCCTTCATCTATTTTCTATATCTTCTTGAAGCTGCTTAATTTTAGTGCATACTATGCCTGATTTATTGGCATAAAAGCAGCATCATTCCCCTAGGGCCAAGCAAATACCTCCCTGGTTAGCTTTCAGCAAATCTAAGCCTCGTCTGCTTTGAAACCACTTCTGCCAGGGAGTCTATTTGGTCCTGTAAATCTTTAATGGTTCCTGATAGGGTTTGTACATCATTTATAAGTTGTTGAGACAGGCAACGGTAAGAGTGTATAGCCATGCCTAAGCCAGCTGTACCTGTGCCCACAGCAGCTGCTATTCCAAGGCTGGCAAGGAGTGGTAAGGCCTGTATTGCCCGCCTGTGTCTTTTGACTAAGATGTCTATGCTAGGAATGGGTAGAGGTTCGTCTCCTGGGACAATAGTTATATCAGGGAGTAATAAGGCAAGAACACAGCCACCGGTCCAATTAGCTAGAATCCTGGGGAAGGCCGAGTTTCCTCCACACATAAAAACTGTGCCATTGGGGGGACAAAGAGGTGGGGTGGGTGAGGAATAATTTTGTACTCTTGAGCAATTTCCAAAGGAAGTAACTCCAACATCAATATCATAGGTATTATTCTGCATCACGCCCAAAAGACATAATGTAAAAGTGCCTATAGGCTGTACTTTAAAAGGAAATCCGGTTTGGCATGTATTATCATTGTCTATGATAGAATTAATAGGAACTGCCATAGGCATGATTGCCCCTGTTGTCATGCAGAGCCAGCAATCACCAGCAAGGGTGGGGTTGGAATTATTAAGCAAGGAGAAGGTAGTTTCCAAAATATCTAATGTATTGGTATCTAAATCTGGGAGCTGGGATTTAGGCAGCATTAAGGGATGATATGTGAGCTCAGGGATCTGGGGTTTCAAAAGTTTGATTATCTGAAGATGCTTGACAGCATCAGTGGGTCCTCCACCATCAGAGACCCCCGTAGAGGTCTTAATGGGCCAGCAGGAGGGTTTGCTGACAGTGCCTTGGCATCCAGAAGACTGCAGCTTGATGAATTTGCCTTCTCTTCCCCGGTCAAAGAGAACAGGGGTATAATGAATAGTGGTCCCATCTGCTGCACGAGTTTTAGTTAGGGTGGCTTCAAAAAATTGTTCTCCCTTAACACAAATTGAGGCCAACGCATAACAAGAGACATGCATCGCCTGGGTATGCGTGCAAGTTGCAGAACAATTTTGGAGAGCTTTACTTGTACTGGGGGGAATAATATTTGGCTTGTTGACACATACCCATTTAGGCTGGTGAACTCCTCCGAGTTTATTGTCAACCTCAGCACAGAAGTAAACCACCTTAGTCATGCAGTCAGCAGTCTGGGTCCAACTAGTGGGAGCCTGAGTCCAAGATCCTCCCTTGCATTCACAGGGGGAGCCAAAAAGGTACTCCATGATGTTGGAAGGTGGAGGGTCAAGGCCTCCATGTACAAACCTGTTCAACAGAAGTGCCTTAAGCAGGATCCTCACACAGATTGTTGGCTGCATCTGAAAAAGAGGAAAATTTGTCATCAGGGGGAGGGTCTCTGTTGAGAGCCACAGCCGAAGGGGCCCCAGCAAACTTCCAGCTGCCAGCAATCCAGCTGCCGGCTGATGATTGGCTCACAGCGGCCCCAGCAACATCTAGCTGATTGGCTCCTTGGCCCCAGCAACATCTAGCTGATTGGCTCCTCTGCGGTGATGCTCATTGGACTGTTTCCCTGCCCTTTCAGACCACGGAGCTGCTCATTGGGGGACTTTTTGGCTCTGCCCACGTGACCCAGCCAATCGGCCTCAAGAGCAGGAGGATTGTGGGAGGTGGAGAGAAGCTTGTGGGGGGGAGAGAGAGGCTTGTGGAAAGCCGATGGTGGCAGTTGAGGCTCTGAGGGGTTTTTTCCTGAGAGGCTGTTTGTTTGGCGTGTTTGGTTCTAAAAATAAAGTTAGTTTCTTTTGACAAGTGGCTCCTGATTGTGCCCAGCCAGACTGCGGCAGGTCTCCATCCCTGGGTTGAGGTAAGTCATTAACCTGTTTAACCACGTGTTCTGGTAACCATCTTGGGGCTGCTTGCTCTTGGTCCAAAACACAAGCTGAGCCTCATCCCCAGATGAGGACAGGATCTGGGCCTTTCCACTTATTTGTAAGGGGATCATGCCACATAACAGGTGGGCAAACAGAATTGGATGAGGGATGCCAGTGTTTGTCTGCGGCCGAATGGCCTTCACTGTGTAGGGTAAGAAAATTAAGGGCAAATAATGCATGGTTAAGGCAATCCCTGGGAGTGGTAAATACAAGGTCGGAAGCCTTAAGGCAGGTTAGCCAAGTCTTTAAGGTAAGGTAGGCACGTTCCACAATGCCTTGGCCCTGAGGGTTGTATGGAATTCCAGTAGTATGACAAATTTGCAAGGTAGCACAAAACTGTTTAAACTTGGCACTGGTATATGCATGGCCATTATCTGTCTTAATATGTATTGGTTTACCCATTATGGAAAAGGCTGAAACAAGATGAGAAAGGACATCTTTGGTAGCCTCTCCAGAATGTGGTGATGCAAAAATAAAGCCACTGAAGGTATCTATAGAAACGTGTATATATTTGGTTTTTCCAAATTCAGGAAAATGAGTAACATCCATTTGCCAAACCTGATTGGGCAGTAATCCTCGGGGGTTAACTCCCAAGTGTTGAATGGAGAGGGAGACAGTGCAAGCAGGACATGCTTTTACTATTTCTCATGCCTGTTGCCTGGTAATTTTGCAAAGTAATCAAAGGCTCTGGGAATTTAGATGGTGAACATTGTGTAACTCTGTGGCCTTTTGAACGGAGCCAACAAAAATTGGAAAGATGGAACTAGTTGCCGCATCAGCTTGGGCATTACCTTGTGTTAGAGGGCCAGGAAGATCAGAGTGTGCCCTAATGTGTCCTAAAAAAAATGGGTGTTGTCTGGCCTGAATTAGCTGCTTAAGCTGGTGAAACAGAAAGGCCGCATTGGAAGAAGAATTAATGGCAGGTGAAATCTCCAGCAGGGGCACAGAGTGAGCAATGTAGGCACTGTCTGTATAAATATTAACAGACTTATCAAAAAATGTTATAAAAACTTGTGTTATGGCAAACAGTTCCACAAGCTGTGCTGACTGATAGACAGTATCAAAGGTGGTAGGCTGGTTATTCACACCAAAGCCGCACGGCCATTACTGGAACCGTCTGTAAAGACAGTAAGGGCTTGAGGAATAGGAGCATTTTGAGTAATTTTGGGAAAAATAAATGGATGTAATTGGGCAAAATGTAAAAGGAGGTCATTGGGGAGGTGGTTATCAATTGTTCCCCAAAAGCCTGATAGGGCAATACCCCATTCATCCCCTGTCTGTAGTAAAAATTGGGTTTGGTCCTTAGTGTATGGAATTAAAATATTATCAGGGTCTTTGCCAAAATGTTGTCAAGAAAGCAAGCGACCTTTGATAATAATAGAAGCTACCTGAGAAGGATAAACAGTAATAACCTTGGAGGATGCGGTGGGTAAATGGACCCAAAGCAAGGGGCAGACTTTATTTTTAAAATGTGGATCCCGCTGCCAAAATATTCCTGTGGGTGTATGAGGAGTGTGTAAAATAACCAGAACCAGAGGAAGGTCATAAGAAATTTGTATAACAAACTGTTGGGCAATGGCTTCTGTGACTTGGTTTAATGCCTCGCATGCCTTGGGAGTAAGCGTTTGAGGGGAGGAGGGGTGGGAATTGCCTCTCAAAATATCATTAAGGGGCAAAAGTACACAAATGGGTAATTTTAAATATGGTCTTAGCCATTGAATATCCCCCAGTAATTTTTGAAAAACATTAAGGGTGTGAAGATGGTCCACACATAGTTGTATTTTAGGAATTTTGATCTGATTATCTTGAAGTTTAAGGCCCAAATAGGTATAAGGGTCCTTTGTTTGAATCTTATCAGGAGCTATCTGTAGTCCCAAGGTAGTGAGGGCTTTCTAAAGGTCCAAGTAACAATTATTAAGGTCATGGGTATTAGGTGCAGCAATTAACAAATCATCCATGTAGTGTAAAATATAAATTTGTGGCCATCGCCCTCACAGGGTCTACTGCCTGAGTGACATATTTTTGGCAAAGACTAGGGCTGTTGGCCATACCTTGGGGAAGAACCTTCCATTGAAATCTCTGCATAGGGCCCTGAAAATTAATGTGAGGGAGACTAAAGGCAAAATAGGGTCTATCCTCAGGATGTAAAGGAATGGTAAAAAAGCAATCTTTTAAGTCAATAACCATTTTACAATAGTTTTTGGGAATAGCCACTGGTGTGGGAATGCCTGGTTGTAGTGCTCCCATCGGGTGCATAACTTTATTAATGGCGCACAAATCTTGTAAAAGGCACCATTTGCCTGATTTTTTTCTTGATAACAAAAATGGGAGTATTCCATGTTGAGGTTGAGGGCTCTACATGGCCGGCTGCCAGCTGTTCCTGCACTAACATGGAGGGAGCTTCCAATTTTTCTTGGGTAAGGGGCCACTGATCCACCCACACAGGAGTCTGAGTCTCCCAAATAATCTTATCTGCATGGGGTACAGGAGGGTCAGGGACCGACACTAAAAATCCGAATACCCAAGTCCATATGTATTTGTTTTTTGTATGGGTTGTATGGGCTCAACCAGTCCTTGTCTCAGTCTCCCAAGGCCTGTACTGGGGACAAAATTCATACGAAGCATTTGATGAGTCACCATGGAATTGGGACTGGCAAGAATAACTTCCATTTGACTCAAAATATCTCGGCCCCATAGGTTAACAGGGAGGTCAGGAACAACAAAAGGAGTGACAGTTCCCTTATTACCCTCCTTATCAGTCCAGCTAAGAGCCCTAGAGCTGACCAGAGGATTTTTTGACTGTCCTATTGCTTTAAGGTCAGTCACGGATGAGGTGAGGGGCCAACTTGATGGCCAGTGTTTTTGAGAAATGACTGTGACATCAGCACCAGTATCTAGGATTCCTTGGAATTCCTTTCCTTCAATAAGTAGTGTAAGGGTGGGTCTATTGTGAGAAATGGGCTGAACTCAATACACATCAGAGGAGCCCAAGGAGGCAGTCCCCCATGGTAGGGTTTGGGTGGTGGAAGTGCCTCCTAAATCTAAGGGAAGGAGTATTAATTGTGCAAGTCTTGTTCCTGCAGGATGGCCGCAACTCCATTGATAGCTGTGGCCAGTATTTTTATTTCTCCAGTGAAATCATTATCAATAATGCCAAGGAAGACCTGAACACCTTGTAAGGTAGTAGAGGCTATTCCAAGAATAAGGGCACACATATGAGATGGAGGGGGACCCATAATTCCAGTGGGTATTATCTGGGGCCCTTGCATGGAGTCTAATATTGTATCGATGGCAGCACAGAGGTCTAGTCCTGCGCTGCCTGGGGTGGCTCGTTGGAGGGAGGCAATTTTGGAGGAGGGTTTGGAGGTAGGTTGGGAGTTTGGGAGGGAACAATCCTTATTGCCCCTGGGTTTGTCCTGGGGGAGGTCAGGGCCAGGGGCTGGCCCTGAAGGGAGATTCCCCGAGAAGCGGGAATAAATAGGCTGTCCAAGGGCATTTGTCTTAGATCTACACTCATTGGCCCAGTAATGACCTTTACCACATCTAGGGCAAAGGGTGGCTGGGGGCGGTTTAGCCCCAGTTTAAGGAGATGTTATCCCTAGGCTCTGTTTGCCTGTCAGACACTCGTGTGCAAAATGGCCAGGTTGTTTACAAGTAAAGCAAGTACGTGAGCCAGGATTGCAAAAGGCCTTGGTAAAGGTGGCACCTATGGCGAGACACATGGCATGGGCTGCACCCACCCCAGCATAGAGTCTAATAAAGTCAGAAAGTTCCCCTTTATCCTTATGTGGTTGAAGAACATCCTGACATGCTGGGTTGGCATTTTCAAAGGCAAGATGTTTTACAAATGTGCTTTTGCTTTCGCTTGGTCCAAGTAGGTGTTCCGCGGCTAGGTTGAGCCAGACAAAAAAGTCACTATAAGGCTCGTTAGGCCCTTGACGAATTTTTGCCAGGGAAGTGGTAGCCGAGCCCTTTTGAGGGAGGTGTCTCCAAGCATGTAAGCCAGCCGTCTGAATCTGCACCAAAAGCCCAGCAGGGAAACGCGCCTGTTTAGGTTTAGTGTCAAAAGGTGCATTGCCCACTAGCTTAACATAAGTCTAGGATTTAGAGGAGGCCTTAGTTAAATTTTTTTGAGCAGTTTCCCGACAGTGCTCTTTGAAATCTGCATTCCATAACAGGAAGTCTCCAGCACTGAGGGTAGCTCGGGCCAAAAATTTCCAATCATTAGGAGTAAGCCATTGTATGCTGTGGCTTTCTAATAAGGCCAACGTATAAGATGCGGTGGGGCCATAGTGAGCACAAGCCTTTTTAAGTTTTTCAAGAAAACGCAGGCTTAATTTTTTGTCGACACTCTGGGTTCCTTCCTGCCTAGGGGTGAACTCCTCATCCTCTGAGTCTTGATCTTCCTCTTGTCCTTCCTCTGCTTCCTCCCCTTGATCCATTTCCCCCGCTTCCTCCTCTTGATCCTCCTCTAAGTCTTTGTCCTCAGTCTGGGCGGGCTTATCTGTCTGACTGTGGGTGACTGGGAAGGCAAGAGCAGGCCAATGGTGTGGCTTAGCCTTTGTATTAGACAGCCTTGGGCCAGCTCCTGTTGACTCCGTGCCTGAGGCTAATGAGCGGAGCTCAAAGTCAAGGGATCTTAATTCTTTTAAAAGTTGGATCTGTTCCCATCTATGTTGGAGAGACTCTCACAAGAGAGCCAGGTTAGGTAAGGGAACTGGGGAAAAAATATCTGAAGGGGCAGTTGGCCCCTGAAGGGCCGGAGCACAAAAGGCAGGATGGATATAGGGGGGAGGTGGATGTGTAAGTCCTATAGGCTGTGGCAGGGTCCTGAGAGGTGGCAGGTCTTCTGAATGGTAGCGAGCTGCTTCCTTCTCCAAGGTAGCCTCCTCCCCAGGGGTCAATGTGTCTCCGGAATTTAAAACTGGATAAAGGTGGTTGGCAACCTTTGGAGCCTTATTCATTAGGGTGGGATTTTGAGGGGGACCAGGAAGGTTCCCAGGATCCTGGGGAGACTGAGAAGGATCTAAGTCTATACTAACTGAAGGGCATGCCGAGGGGGGACGAGAGGGAGGAGAGGTCTTTTGCATAGCCTCTTCCCCAATCCTGACAAGTTTTATGGTACCATTGTCAAAGGGTGAACTTTTAAGAATTTCATTATTTAAGTTCCAGTAAGAAAAGGTGGGAACAGGCACCATTTCTGGGCCAAAGGATTCATAATAATCTTTTAAACAGTCTCCTACTCTAAGCCATCTTTTACCATCAATGGTTCCTTCAAGGGGAAACCACGGACACAATTCTCCTATGTATGAAAAGAATAATTTTAAGTCCTTTTTCTTAACACGAGCCCCCCGTGTCTTGAGGGCCTCCTTGAGGCCTGACAAAAACAAATCATGTGACGAGACTGCTTGTCCCATGGTGGGTCACTCACCGTGCATCATCCCCACTCTCCTCCTGGACCTGTCTCTCAGTGGTGTCTGCCGAGGCGATTGCGAGCTCCGCTTAGCCAAGTCTCCCTAGAGGACAGCGTCCCCCTTATGTGAAAGGCTCGAGCCCCAGTCATTGGGCACCAAATGTCCTGACTGGCAGGACATCAAGGAGGGCGGCGAATGTGGTAGACACATCACCCCAATTGGAGGAGGGGCCCAGCTGCCATCCGCAAGGTAGGCAGACCACACGTCCTGGAGAAGGGGCCCAGTGGCCCGCCAGCCTAGTTGAAAGATCACCCCAATTGGAGGAGGGGCAGAGCCGCCGCCTGAGCCTGCAAGGTAGACAGACCTGCAACCTGGAGAACAGGCCCAGGGGCCCGCCAGCGTGGAAGACAGATCACCCCTATTGGAGGAGGGGCCCAGCCATTTCCCACAAGGTAGGCAGACCACGCGACCCGGAGAAGGGGCCCAACAGCCTGCTGGTGTGATAGACAGATCACCCCAATTGGAGGAGGAGCACAGCCGCTGCCCATGCCTGCAAGGTAGACTTTGAAACTATACAAGAGCAATATAAATATATAGGGAGAAAATTCAATAACACAACAGTTTCACCAAGCAGAAAGAAATGCGAGCAGTATGAAAAGACAAGGAAAGAAAGGACCACAAACAATGCAGGTCAACTCAACTTTAGAAGAGGTAATATCTGCAGCAGATGGAATGTCAGATAAAGAATTCAGGATATACATGCTTCAGATGATCTGGAGTCTCAAGGAAGACATTAGACAGCAAAATCAGACAATGAAAGATCACTTCAACAATGAATTACATAAACAAATCCAAGAAGCAAAAGATCAACTATACAAGGAGATAGAGGTAATAAAAAACAAACAGAAATCCTAGAAATGCAGGAAGCAATAAACCAACTTAAAAACTCAAATGAGAATACTACCAGCAGAGTAGAACACTTAGAAGATAGAACATCAGACAATGAAGACAAAGTATTTCAACTTGCAAAGAACATAGATAGCTCAGCAAGACTGTTAAGAAACCATGAGAACATCCAAGAAATATGGGATAAAATAAAGAGATCAAACTTAAGAGCCATTGGGATACAGGAAGGCATAGAGGTCCAAACCAAAGGAATGAGAAAACTGAATTGTGTATCCAGCAAAATTAAGCTTCAGGATGGAAGATGAAATTAAAACCTTCCACGATAAACAAAAGTTAAAAGAATTTGCAGCTAGAAAACCATCTCTTCAAAACATCCTCAGCAAAACATTACAGGAAGAGGAAATGGAAAATAACAATGAAAACCAACAGTGGGAAGTAGTACAGTAAAGGGAAAAAAATAATCGAAGAGGAAAAACAAACCATGTTAAGTAACATAAATAAACAAATATGGCTGGAAGAAAAATCCATATCTCAATAATAACCCTAAATGTTAATGGCTTAAACTCACCAATTAAGAGACACAGGCTAGTAGAATGGATCAAAAAAAAAAAAAAAAAAAAAAAAGATCCAACAATATGCTGCCTACAGGAGACACATTTGATAGGAAAAGACATACATAGACTGAAGGTGAAAGGTTGGGAAAAATCATATCACTCATATGGACTTTGGAAACAAGCAGGAGTGTCCATACTCATATCAAATAAAATAGATTTCAAGCCAAAGTTAATCAAAAGGGATATAGAGGGACACTACATACTGCTCAAGGGAACCATACACCAACAAGACATAACAATCATAAATATATATGCCCCAAACAATGGTGGAGCTATGTTCATCAAACAAACTCTTCTCAAGTTCAAGAGTCTAATAGAACACCATACAATAATTATGGGAGACTACAACACACCTCTCTCACCAATTGACAGATCTTCCAAACAAAAGTTGAATAAAGAAACTATAGAACTCAATAATACAACTAATAACCTAGACTTAATTGACATATATAGAATATACCACCCAAGATCAAGCAGTTACACTTTTTTCTCAGCAGCACATGGATCCTTCTCAAAAATAGATCATATATTATGTCACAGGGCAACTCTTAGACATTATAAAGGAGTACAGATAATACCATGCATCTTATCTGATCATAATGGAATGAAACTGGAAAGAAGGAAGGAAAAATAATGCATCACTTGGAAAACGAACAATAGGTTACTGAATGATCAATGGGTTATAGAAGACATCAAGGAGGAAATTAAAAAATTCTTAGAGATAAATGAAAACAGACACAACATATCGGAATCTATTGGACACAATGAAAGCAGTTCTAAGAGGAAAATTCATTGCTTGGAGTTCATTCCTTAAAAAAAGAAAAAAAAAAAAAAAAAAAAAACAACAAATAAATGATCTCACACTTCATCTCAAAATCCTAGAAAAAGAAGAGCAAAACAACAGCAAAAGAAGTAGAAGGCAAGAAATAATTAAAATCAGAGCTGAAATTAATGAAATCGAAACAAAATAAACAATTGAAAAAATTGACAAAACTAAAAGTTGGTTCTTTGAAAAAATAAATAAGATAGACAGACCCTTAGCCATGCTAATGAAGAGAAGAAGAGAGAGAACTCAAATTACTAGCATACGGGATGAAAAAGGCAATATCACAACAGACACTTCATAAATACAGAAGATAATTAGAAATTATTTTGAATCCTTACACTCCAATAAAATAGAAGATAGTGAAGGCATCGATAAATTTCTTAGGTCATATGATCAGCCAAGATTGAGTCAGGAGGATATAGACAACCTAAACAGACCAATATCAATTGAGGAAATAGAAGAAGCCATCAAAAGACTACCAACTAAGAAAAGCCCAGGAAAGGATGGGTGGGTATACATCAGAGTTTTACAAAACCTTTAAAGAAGAACTAATACAAATACTTTTCAAGCTATTCCAGGAAATAGAAAAAGAGGGAGAACTTCCAAATTCATTCTACGAGGCCAATATCACCCTGATTCCTAAACCAGAAAAAGACACTTCAAAGAAAGAAAACTACACACCAATATCTCTAATAAAGCTAGATGCAAAAATCCTCAATAAAATTCTGGCGAATTGGATACAAAAACATATCAAAAAAATTGTGCACCATGATCAAATAGGATTCATCCCTGGGATGCAAGGCTGGTTCAATATACGGAAATCAATAAATGTTATTCACCACATCAATAGACTTATAGGTAGAACCATAAGATCATCTCGATAGATGCAGAAAAAAACATTCGACAAATTACAGCATCCCTTTATGATCAAAACTCTAGAAAAACTAGGGATAATAGGAACATACCTCAATATTGTAAAAGCTATCTATGCTAAGCCTCAGGCTAGCATCATTCTGAATGGAGAAAAATTGAAGGCATTCCCTCTAAAATCTGGAACAAGACAGGGATGCCCTCTCTCACCACTTCTGTTCAACTTAATTCTCGAAACACTGGCCAGAGCAATTAGACAAATGAAAGAAATTAAAGGCATAAAAATAGGAAAAGAAGAACATAAATTATCACTATTTGCAGATAACATGATTCTATACCTAGCAGACCCAAAAGGGTCTACAAAGAAACTATTAGAGCTAATAAATGAATTCAGAAAAGTGGCAGGATATAAAATCAACATGCATAAATCAAAGGCATGCTACAGGGACACTGCTACATCAATGTGCATAACAGCACAATTCACAATAGCAAGACTGTGGAACCAACCTAGATGCCCTTCAATAGATGAATGAATAAAAACAATGTGGCATTTATACACAATGGAGTATTACTCTTCATTAAAAAAATGACAAAATCATAGAATTTGCAGGGAAATGGATGGCATTAGAGCGGATTATGCTAAGTGAAGCTAGCCAATCCCTAAAAAACAAATGCCAAATGTCTTCTTTGATATAAGGAGAGTAACTAAGAACAGAGAAGGGAGGAAGAGCATGAGAAGAAGATTAACATTAAACGGGATGAGAGGTGGGAGGGGAAGGGAGAGAGAAGGGAAATTGCATGGAAATGGAAGGAGACCCTCATGGTTATACAAAATTACATACAAGAGGAAGTGAGGGGAAAGGAAAAAAGGGGGGGAGAAATGAATTACAGTAGATGGGGTAGAGAGAGAAGAGGGGAGGGGAGGGGAGGGGGGATAGTAGAGGATAGGAAAGGCAGCAGAATACAACAGACACTAGTATGGCAATATGTAAATCAGTGGATGTGCAACGGATGTGATTCTGCAATCTGTATACTGGGCAAAAATGGGAGTTTATAACCCACTTGAATCAAGTGTGAAATATGATATGTCAAGAACTATGTAATGATTTGAACAACCAACAATAAAAACTTTTAAAAAAAGAAGAGTCACCAGGGATGACAGCAAGACAGGGGTTCTGATCAAGCTGCAAATTTTTATTGTTCACACAGAGGTATTTATATGCTGGGTATGGGGAAGCTCTCTTATCGGCAGTTGCTGGATGTAGGTTGTAAAACTGCCAGCTGCAGGATGTCTGCACAAGGCGAGATAACTGCAGGATGTTTCAGGAAGATAGATGGCTGCAGGATGTTTCCCAGGCAGGATGTCTCCCAGGGGGCTGTTTCTTGTAAATGTCAGGCTATTCTTTGAAGGAGAATTTCCTTCTAGCCCCTGACAGTCAAGGACTGGGTTAGGGTTTGGGCTAGGTTAAAGTTTCAAGTTTGGCCTTGAATTAGTTCTAGAATTAGGGTTAGGTTAATGATAGGGTTAGGTTTAGGATTCAGGTTAGGTTTAGGGTAATGGAAGGGTTAGGATATGGGATAGGGTTAGGTTTATGCCTAGGGTTACCATTATGGTTAGGGTTATGGTTATGGTAATGGATAGATTTGGAGATCAGTTTAAGGCTAGCATTATGGTTACAATTAGGGCTAGTGTTAAGTTTAGGTTAGGTTTAAAGCTAGGGCTTGGATTAGGGCTTTGTTTTGGGTTATGTTAGGGTTAGGGTTGGGGTTACAGCTAATGCAAGTACTAGGTTTACAATTAGGGCTTGTTTTAGAGTTTCAGTGCTAGGTTTAGGGTTAGGGTTAGGTTTACAGTTAGGGTGATGTTTAGAGCTAGAAGTGTTAGGGTCAGTGTCAGGTTCAAGGTTAGTTTTAGGCTTAGGCTTCCAACTCGAATTAGGTCTAGGGTTAGGTCTAGGTGTAAGGTTAGGGTTTTGTTTAGGGTAATGGTTAGGGTTGGAGCTATGACTCTGTTTTGATTTAGAGATAGGCCTGTATTATGGCTCATTTTAGGATTAGTGTTATTGTTTGGGCTAGCTTTAGGTTTGGGCTTAGGCTTCGGTTGGGGCTAGATTTAGAGTTACGTTTTGCCTAAGGTTATTGCTAGGGATGATAGAGAAAGAGTTAGCACTATGATTAGGGCTTGGGTTAGTGTTATAGAAAGGGATAGGGTTAAAACAAGTTATAGGGCTAGTGTGAGTGTTAGAGTTAGTTTTAGGGCTAGGGTTGGGGTTAGGTTTAGGGATAGGGCTAAATTATGACAAGGGTTATATTAGGGCTAGGGTTAGGGCTACTTTTGGAATTAGGCTTAGGCATCAAGTTAGGATTTAGATTTAAGTTAGGATTTAGATTTAGAGTTAAGTTTTGATGTAGGGTTAATGTGCTAGGGCTAAGGATAAGGCAAGGGTTACTACTAGTGTTATGGTTAGAGTTAGGGTTTAGTTTAGGGTAAAGGATGTGCTTATAGCTAGGTTTAGGGCAGGGCGTGGGTTAGTATTAGGTTTAGAACTAGGGTTAGGGTTAAGATTATGGCTATGTTTAGCTCTACGATGAGGACTAGGATTTGTTTTAGGGTTAGGGATAGTATTAGGGCTCTGGCTAATGTCAGGTCTAGGGTTGCAGTTAGGGATAGATTTAGTGTTAGGTTTATGGCTTGGTACAGTGTAATGGTTAGGTTTTTGTTTAGGGTCTGGTTTAGATCTTGGGTGGAATCAGGGTCAGGATTAGGATTTGGGTTAAGTTAGTGTTTAGGTGCAAGACTCAAATTACTGTTAGATTTAGGGTAAGGGTAATGACAGGATTAGATTTAGGGGTTAGGTTTAGTTTTGTGTAATTTATAGGGTTAGGATTAGGCCTAGGGTTATCATAAGGGTTAGCATTATCATTAGGATAATGGATAGGGTTAGCCCTAAGGTTAGGGCTAGGTTTATGTATAGGATTAGGGCTAGTGTTTGGGTTAGGGTTAGGTTTAAATTTAGGGTTAAAGCTAGGATTAGGACTCGGAATAAGGCTATGTTTTGGTTAGGTTAGGGCTAGGGTTAAGGCTACTGCTAATGTATGAAGTAGGTTTATGATTACAGCTAGTTATAGGGTTAGAGTTAGGTCTAGGTCTAGTGTTAAGTTTAGGTTTACGGTGATGATGTTGTTTAGAGCCAGGGTAATTGTTAGGGTCAGAGTCAGAGTCAGGGTTAGTTTTCAGGGTAGGGTTAGACTATAATTAGGGATAGGGATAGGGATAGGTGTACAGTTAGGGTTTGGTTTAAGTTAAGGGTTAAGGTTAGGGCTATGACTCGGTTTTGTTTTAGAGCTAGGGGTAGGGTTAGGGCTAGTTTTAAGATTAGTCTTAGGGTTAGGGCTAGTGTAAGTGTGAGATTTAGGCTTAGATTCAGGGTTAGGGATAGGAGTAGAGTTATGGCTAGATTTAGTCTTAGGGTTAGGGTTAAATTTAGAGTTAGCTTGAGATCTAGGTTTTGAGATAGGGCTAAGTATAGGGCTATCTTTAGGGCTTGGTGTATGCTGATGATAAGGGATAGATTTAGAACTAGTTATAGAGCTAGTGTGAGAGTTAGAGTTAGTCTTAGGGCTAGGGTTAGGGTTAGGGATAGGGCTAAATTAGGACTTGGATTACAGCTAGCGTTAGTGTTAGGTTTAGGCCTAAGGTCAGGGCTAGGGTTAGTGTTAGGTTTAGGCCTAGGGTTAGGTTTAGGGTAAGGGAAGGGAATATAGCTGATTTTAGGACTAGGGTGAGATTTAGGGTTAAGGTTAGGGTTAACGTTAGAGTTAGGGTTATGATTAAGGTGAGGTTCATGGCTAGGATGTTGGCTAAGTTTTGTATTAGGGTTAGGGCTAGGATTAGAGCAAGGGCTAATGCCAAGTCTAGGGTATGGTTAGGGATAGTTTTAGGGTTAGTTTTATGGCTAGGTATATTGTAAAGTTTAGGTTTCTTGCTAGGGTCAGGTTTAGAGCTATTGGTATTATTAGAGTCAGGTTCAAGGTTAGGGTTAGTGTTAGGTTAAGGTTTCGGTTTAGGGCTCAAATTAGTCTTATGTTTAGGGATCGGGTAATGACACAGTTAGGTTTAGGCTTCAGGTTGTGTGTAGGTTAATGGATAGGGTTAAGTTTAGTGCTAGGATTAGGGTCCCACCTAGGTTTAGCATAATTTTTATCGTTATCATAGGGTAATGAATAGAGTTAGAGCTAGGGTGAGGGTTATGGTTAGGATTAGGTCTAGGGTTAGGCTTAGGGTTATAGTTAGGGCTAGGGTTATTGTTAGGGTTAGCTTTAGGGTTATAGCTAAGGTAGGGCTTGGATTAGGGATAGCTTTTGTGATAGGTTAGGGCTATGGCTAATGCAATAACTAGTGTAATGATTAAGACTAGTTTTATGGTTAATGTTAGGGCTAGGTGTAGTTGTAGGGTTAGTTTTAGGGTTAGGGTGAAGTTTAGAGCTAGGGTTAGTGTTAGTGTCAGGGACAATGTTCGGGTAGGATAATAGTTAGGGTTAGGGTTAGGGTTAGGGCTAGGGTTAGGTCTAGAGGTAGGGTTAGAGTTTAGGTTAGATTAAGGGTTATTGTTAAGTCTACGTCTAGTTTGTCTTTAAGTCTAGAGCTATAGTTATGGCTAGATTTAGGATTAGGTTTAGGTCTAGGTCTAGTGTTAGGATTAGGTTTATGTATAAGTTTACCAGCAGGGCTAGTATTAGTTTTCAGTTTAGAGTTAGGTTTAGATTTAGACCTCAGTTTAGTGATAGGGTCAGAATAATGGTCAGGGATAGGGTTAGGGTTTGGGGTATGGTTAGATCTAGAATGAAGGCTAGGGTAAGGACTAGTTGTAGTGTTAGGTTTTGGTTAGACTAAGGATTAGTGCTAAGAATATGGTTAGCATTAGGGTGATGGTTGGCTTAGGGTAAGGGGTAGGGTTAGAGCGAGGGTTAGGACTAGGTTTGGAGTTAGGTTTAGGGTTAAAGCTAGTATTAGGGCTTGGGTTAGGTCTAGTTTTGTATTAGGGTTAGGGCTAGTGTTATGGTTATGGCTATTGTAAAAAATAGGGTTCATATAGTGTTAGTTTTAGGGTTAGGTTTAGGGCTAGGTCTAGTGTTAGGGTTCGGTTTAAAGTTAAGGTGATGTTTAGAGCTAGGTTTAGTGTTTGGATATGAGTCAGGGTCATGGTTAGGTTTAGGGTTAGGGTTATGTTTCAAATTAGGGCTAGATTTAGGGCTGGCATAGGGTTAGGGTTTGGTCAAGGGTAAGGGTTAGTGTTAGGGGTATGGCTCAGTTTTGTTTTAGAGCTAGGGTTAGGGCTAATTTTAGGATTACATTAGGGTTAGAACTATTTTCAGGGTTATGGTGAGGCATAAGATCAGGGTTAGTTTTCGAGATAGGTTTCAATCTAGAGTTAGTGCTAGGGCTAAGGATAGTGCAAAGGTTATGACTAGGGTTAGGGTTACAGTAAGGGATGGAGTTAGAAGTAGGGATAGGTCTTTTGTGAGAATTAGAGTTAGTCTTAATACTAGGGTTCAGGTTAGGGTTAGAAATAGGGATATATTAGGGCTAGGATTAGGGCTAGGTTTAATATTAGGGTTAGGGCTAGAATTAGTGTTATGATTAGGGCTAGGGCTAGGGTTAGGTTTAGGGTAAGGTTTAGGTTTTAAGCTACAGTTAAGGCTAGGGGGAGTGTTAGGTTTAGGGTAGGGTTATGGTTACAGTAATGGTTTGGGCTGTGGTTAGGGCTAGGATTTTCATTAGGGTTAGCGTTAGTTTTAGAGTAATGTATTGGATTACATGTAAGATTAGGTTTAGGGTTAGTTTAGGTTATGGTTAAATTTAGGTTTAGGGATAGGTTTAGTTTTGATTCATGGGAGGTTTAGGGTTAAGTTTATGGCAAGGGTTAGGTTAAGGGTTAGGTCGAGGGTTAGGTTTATGATTAGGGTTAGAAATAGGGTTAGGTTTAGGGCTAGGGTTATTATTAGGGTTAGGGTTAGGGTTAGGGTAATGTTAGTGTTAGAGCTAGTGTTAGTACTAGGGTTAAGGTTAGGATTAGGGCTAGGGTTAGGTTTATGTTTATGAATAGGGCTAGGATTAGGTTTAGGCTAAGGGTTAGGCTTTGAGCTATGGTTATGTCTAAGGCGAGGGTTAGGGTTAGGGCTACATTTAGGATTATGGTTATACTTATTGTAGGTTTAGGCCATGGATTAGGTCTAGGTTTTGTGTTAGGTTTAGGCCCAGGGTTAAGGATATTTGTAATGTAAGATCTAGGGTTCTGATTAGAGCTAGTTTTAGGGTTAGGTTTATGACTATGTCTAGTGTTAGGTTTAGGTTTTGGGTTATGTTCAGGTTAAGAGCTAGATTACGTGTTAGTGTTAGGGTGAGTGTTCAGGTTAGAGTTAGGTATAGGGTGAAAGCCAGAATTAGGACTAGGGTTAGGTCTAGGGATAGAGTTAGTGTTTGCTTTAGGTTAAGAATTATGTTAGGGCTAGGGCTCAGGGTTATTTTAGGTCTAAGTCTAGAGTTATGGTTATATTAAGATTAGGCTTATATCTAGGGCTTGTGTTAGGGTTAGGTTTAGGTATATGTTTACTGGTAGGGCTAGTTTTAGGGTTTGGCTTAGGGTTAGGGTCAGATTTAGGCTGAGGGTTTGTGTTAGGATAAGGATTTAAGTTCGGGTTAGAGCTAGAATGAGGGCTAGGGTTACGACTAGTAATAGGGTTAGGGTTTGGATTAGGCTATGGATTAGGATTAGGACTAAGGTTAGCATTATTGATAGGGTTTGGCTTAGGGTAAGTGATAGAGTTAGAGCTAGGGTTAGGGCTAGCTTTAGGGTTAGGGTTAGTGCTAGGGTTAGGTTTAGGTTTACATCTAGGCTTAGGACTCAGATTGGGCTAGTTTTTCTGTTAGGTTTAGGGCTAGGGTTAGGGCTATGGCTAATATCAGAATTAAGGTTATTATTAGAGTTAGTATTTGGTCTAGATCTAGTGTTAGCACAATCTTTAGGGTTAGGTTGATATTTAGAATTACGGTTAATGTTAGAATATAAGTCAGAGTCAGGGTTAATTTTAGGACTAGACATGAATTAGAGGTAGAAGGTTACAGCTAGGTTTAGGTTTAGGGTTTGGTTTAGGTTAACATTTAGTGTTAGGAAAATGACTTGGTTTTGTTTAAGAGATAAGGCTAGGGTTACGGCTAGTTTTAGGATTAGCGATAGTGTTGGGTCTAGTGGTAGGTTGAGGATTAGGCTTAGGGTTAGGGTAAAATGTAGAGTTATGGTTAGATCTAGGGTAGGGTCTAGGGCTAGGGTTAGGGCTAAGGTTAGGACTTGTGTTAGGTTTATTGTAATGGATAGGATTAGAACTAGAAATAGGGCTGGGGGAGAGTTAGAGTTAGTCTTAGGACATGGTTAGGGGTAGAGTTAGGATTAGGGCTAAATTAGGGCTAGAATTATTGCTAGGAGTAGTGTTAGGGTTATGCCTATGGTTAGAGCTATTAGGGTTAGGGTTAGTGGTAGGGTTAGGGGAAAGGATGCGGTTATACCTAAGTTCAGGTCTAGGGCGATTGTTAAAATTACAGATAGGGCTAGAGTTAGGGTTTGGGTTAGGATTAAGACTAGGTATAGGCCTAAAATAAGGACTTGTGTTTGTGTTAGGGTTTGGTCTAGGATTAGGGCTGGGGCTAATGTCAGGAATGGGTTTGTGGTTATGTTTAGTTTTAGGGTTAGGTTATGTCTAGTTCTAGTGTAAGGGTTAGGTTTAGGTTAAGGGTCACATTTAAATCTAGGTGTATTATTAGGGTCAGGGTTTGAGTAAGGTTTGTTTTAGGTTAAGATTTAGGGTTAAGGCTTGTATTAGTTTTAGGGATAGGGTTAGAGTTCAGGTTAGGGTAATTCATAGGGTTAGGTTAAGGGTTCAGGTTAGGTTTATAGTAATGAATAGGGTTAGTGTTAGCAATAGTGTTAGCATTAGGCCAAGGGTTAGCATTTGGGTTAGGATTATCTTTAGGGTAATGGATAGGGTTAGAGCTAAGGTTAGGGCTAGTGTTAACTTTAGTATTAGGACTAGGGTTAGAGTTCGGCCTAGTGTCTGTGACAGGTTTAGGTTTGGGGTAAGTGTTAGCATTTGAGCTAGGATTAGGGCTAGCGTGAGGTTAAGGTTTAGATTCAGGACTAATGTTAGGGTTAGGTTTAGGGTTATGTTTAGATTAAGGTTAGAGTTTGAGCTAGAATTAGGGTTAGTGCGAGGTTTAGGGTTAGGGTTAGGTCTAGGCTTATGGTTAGGGTTACAATACGGGCTAGGATAAGGCTACGTTTGTGTGAGGTTTATGGCTATCATTAGGGCTATGGGTAATGTAAGAGCTAGGGATAAGGTTATGACTAGTTTTAGGGTTAGGGTTATGGATAAGTCTAGTGTTCTAGTTAGGTTTGGGGTTAGGATAAGTTTTAGAGCTAGGGTTTGTTTTAGGGTAACGGTCATTGTTCGGGTTAGGGTTAGGTTTAGGGTGAGAGCCAGATTTAGGACTAGCGTTGGGTCTAGGGATAGAGTTAGTCTTTACGTTAGGTTAACAGTTATCGTTAGGGCTAGTGCTAGGTTTTTGCTTAGGGCTAAGGCTAGATTTATGACTCTATTTAGGATTAGGTTTGGTCTAGTGCTAGTGTTACTGTTAGGTTTAGGTATAGGTCTGCCAGTAGAGGTAGGGTTAGGGTGTGCTTTAGGGTTAGTGTCAGGTTTAGACCTAGGGTTATTGTTAGGGTCAGAATAAAGGTCAGGGTTAGAGTTAGGATTAGAGGTAGAATGAGGGTTAGGTTTAGACTAGTAATATAGATAGGGTTTGACATAGGCTAAGGATTATGGTTAGGACTAGGGTAGCATTGTGGTGAGGGTTTGGCTTAGGATAAGGGATAGTGTTAGATGTAGAGTTAGGGTTGGGTTAGGGTTAGGGTTAGGGTTAGCTTTAAGGTTATACCTAGGTTTAGGCCTCAGAATAGGGCAAGAATTTGTGTTAGGATTAGGGCTACAGTTAATGAAAGAACTAGGATTCCGATTAGGGCTAGTTCTAGGGTTAGAATTAAGGCAATGTTTAGAGCTAGGTTTACTGTTAGGGTCTGAGTAAGCATCAGGGTTACTTCTAGGGTTAGGGTTAAGACTCAAATTAGGGCTACATTTATGGCTAGGTGTAGGGTTAGCATTTGGTTTAGGTTAAGGGTTAGGGTTAGGGTTATGGCTCAATTTTGTTTTAGGGCTAGGTTAGGGTTAGGGCTAGTTTTCCAATTAGCATTAGAGCTAGTGTTAGTGTGAGCTTTAGGCTTAAGGTTAGGATTAGATCCAGGTTTAGGGCTAGAGTGAAGGTTAGGGCTAGGTTGGGGCCAGGGATAGGAATAGCGTTTGGGTTATGGTAATGGATAGGTTTAGAACTAGGAATAGGGCTAGGGCAAGAGTTATAGTCTTAGGGCTAGGGATAGTGTTAGGTTTAGGGTTAGGGCTAAGTTAGGGCTAGATTAGAGCTATGGTTAGTTGTAGGTTTAGGCCTAGTTTTAGGGCTAGGGTTATTGTTGTTAGGGTTAGGGTAAATTATGATATTACAGTTACATTCAGGGCTAGGGCAAAGCATAAAATTAGTGTTAGGGCTAGGGTTAATGTTAGGGTTAGGATTAAGACTAGGCTTAGGGATAGGATTAGGGCGAGGATTTGTGTTAGGGTTGGGACTAGGATTAGGGATAGGGCTAAGGTCATGTCTAGGGTTATGGTTAGGAATAGTTGTAGGCTAAGGATTATGGCCAAGTCTATTGTAAGTGTTAGGTTGAAGATTAGGGTCAGGTTTACAGCTAGAGTTATTATTAGGGTCAGAGTCAGAGTTAGGGTATGTGTTAGGTTAAGGATTAGGCTTAGGGCTCAAATTAGCATTAGGGTTAGTGTTAGGGTTAAGGTAATGAATATGGTTAAGTTTAGTGTTAAGGTTAGATTTAGAGTAATGGACAGGTTTAGGGTTAGTGATAGGGTTAGGTTTAGGCCTAGGGATAGAATTCGGTTAGGGTTATGGTTAGGGTAATAGATTGGATTAGAACTACAGCTAGGACTAGGGTCATGGTTAGGTTAGTGCTATGGTTAGGGTTAAGTCTAGGGTTTGAATTTGGTTAGGGTTATGGTTAGGGTAATGGATAAGATTAGAGCTATGGATAAAGCAAGGATTATGGTTAGGATCAGGGCTATGTTTTTGGTTAGATTTCAGGTTAGGACAAGGTTTAGGTTTATGGTTAGGTTTAGGTTAAGTATTAGGGCTAGGTTTAGGGTTAGGGCTAGGGTTAAAGCTAGGGTTAGTGCTCTGATTAGGTCTAGGTTTTGAATTAGGTTAGGGCTATGTAGGACTAGGGCTAATGTTTGAACTAGGGTTATGATTAGGACTAGTGTTAAGTTTAGCATTATATCTAAATCTAGTGTGTGGATTAGGTTTAGTTTTAGAGTGATGATTAGAGATAGGGTTAGTGTTACCGTCAGAATCTGGATCAGTGTTACTGATCAGAGTTAGGGATAAACTCGAATTAGGGCTAGGGTTAAGGCTAGGTGTAGGGTTAGGGTTTTTCTAAGGTTTAGGGTAAGAATTAGGGATAGGTCTAATGTCAAGTCTAGAATTATGGTTTAGTTAGGGTTAGCATTAGGTCATTGTCACAGTTTTGTTTTCCAGCTAGGGCTACTTTTAGGATTAGTGATATTGTTAGCGCTAGTGGTATGGTGAGGTTTAGGCTTAGATTTATTGTTATGGTTAGATCTAGGTTTAGGGCTATGGCTATGTTTAGGGCTAAGTTTAGGGCTAGTGTTAGGGTTATTAATGGATAGAGTTAGAACTAGAAATAGGGCTAGGGTGAGAGCTAGAGTTAGTCTTAGCGCTAGGGTTAGGATGAGGCTTAGGGTTAGGGCTAAATTAAGGCTAGACTTAGGGCTAGTGTTAGTGTTAGGGTTAGGCCTAGGGTTAGGGTTTGGGTTAGGGTTAGGGATAGGGTTATAGCTAAGTTTAGGGCTAGGGCAAAGGTTAGAATTAGGGTTAGAGTTAGGGTTAGGATTAAGTCTATGTTTAGTGTTAGGATGAGGGTTTGTGTTAGGGCTAGGGCTAGGATTAGTGATACAGCTAATGTCAGGTCTAGATTTATGATTAGTGTTAGTTTTAGGGTTAGGTTACAGCTAGGTCTAGTATAAGGGTTAGGTTTAGATAAGGGCCAGGTTTAAAGCTAGGTGTATTTTTAGGGTCAGGGTCTGGGTAGGGTTTGGTTTAGGTTAAGTTTTAGAGTTAAGGATTGAATTAGCTTAAGGTTTAGGGTTACAGATAGGGTAATGGATAGGATTAGGTTTAGGGTTCATGTTAAATTTAGAGTAATGGATAGGGTTAGTGTTAGCAATAGGGTTAGTGTTACGCCTAGGGTTAGCATATGAGTTAGGGTTATCTTTAGGGTAATGGATAGTGATAGAGCTAAGGTTAGGGCGAGGGATAAGGTTATGATTAGGGCTATGATTAGGGTTAGGCCTAGGGTTAGTGTCAGGCCTAGTTTTAGGGTAAGTATTAGAATTTGAGCTAGGGTTAGGTCTTGGGCGAGAATTAGGGTTAGAGTCAGGGCTAGGGTTAGGGTTAGGTTTATATTTAAGGTAAGGGTTAGAGTTTGAGCTAGGTTTAGGGCTTAGGTGATTGTAGGATTAGGCTTAGATCTAGGATTATGGTTATGGTTATGATTAGGGCTAGGTTTAGTGCTAGGATAAGGGCTAGGTTTTGTGTGAGGTTTAGGGCTAACATTAGGGCTATGGGGAATATAACAGCTAGGAATATGTTTATGGCTAGTTTTAGGGTCAGTGTTATGGAAATGTCTAGTGTTAGGGTTAGGTTTTGGGTTAGGTTAAGGTTTAGAGCTAGAGTATGTTTAGGGTTAAGTGTCATTTTTCAGGATAGGGTTAGTTTTAGGGTGAGTGCCAGAATTACGACTAGCGTTGGGTCTAGGGATAGGGTTAGTCTTTAAGTTAGGTTAATGGTTATTGTTAGGACTAGTGCTAGGTTTTTGTTTAGGGCTAGAGATAGATTTATGACTATATTTAGGATTAGGTTTTGTCTAGTGCTAGTGTTACTATTAGGTTTAAGTATAGGTTTACCGGTATGGGAAGTGTTAGGTTTTGGTTTAGTGTTAGGGTCAGGTTTATACTTAGATCTAGTGTTAGGGTCAGTATAAAGGTCAGGGTTAGGGTTAGATTTAGAGCTAGAATGAGGGATAGGATAGGACTAGTAAAAGAGATAGGGTTTGGGGTAGGCGAAGGATTAACTTTAGGACTATGATAGCATGAGGGTTAGGGTTTGATTAGGGAAAGGGATAGGGTTTAAGGTAGGGTTAGGTTTAGGTTTAGGTTTAGGTCTAGGGTTAGGGTTAGGGTTAGGGTTAGAGTTAAAAAATAGGGTTAGGTCTCCAATTCAGGCTAGGATTTATGTTATCATTAGGGCTAAGTCTAATGAAAGAACTAGATTTCTGTTTATGGTTAGTTCTAGTGTTAGTGTTATGGCAATGTTTATATCTAGGGTTAGTGTTAGGGGCCGAGTTAGTGTCAGGATTATTTCTAGGGTTAGGATTAGGACTCAAATTATGGCTAGGTTTAGGACAAGGTGTAGCTTTAGGGTTTGGTTTAGGTTAAGGGTTAGGGTTATGGCTCAGTTTTGTTTTAGGGTTAGGGTAGATTTAGGGCTAGCTTTCCAATTAGCATTAGGGCTAGTTCTAGTGTTAGGGTGAGGTTTATACTTAATTTTAGTTTTAGATCCAGATTTAAGCCTTGGGCGAAGGTTTGGGCTAAATTTGCGGCTAAAGTTAGGGCTAGCTTTTGGGTTATGGTAAGGGATATGTTTAGAACTAGGGATAGGGTTAGAGTGAGAGTTAGAGTTAGTCTTAGGGATAGGGATAGGGTTAGGTTTACTGTTAGGGCTAAATTAGGGCTAGGAATAGTGCTAGGGTTAGTGTTAGATTTCGGCCTAGGTTCAGGGCTAGGGTTAGGGTTAGCATTAGGGTTAGGGTAAGGTATGATGTTACATCTATGTTTAGTGCTAGGACAAGGGATAAAATTAGGGTTAGGGCTATGGTTAAAATTAGGTTTAGGATTAAGGCTGGGCTTAGAACTAGGCTAGATCTAGGGATAGGGTTCTAGGGTTAAGGTTAGGCTAGGGTTAGGGATAGGGCTATGGCTCAGTTTTGTTTTAGATCTAGGCCTAGGTTTAGGGCTACTTTTATGATTAGTAGTAGTGTTAGGGCTAGTGGTAGGGTGAAGTTTAGGCTTAGATTTATTGTTATGGTTAGATCTAGGTTTAGGGCTAGGGTTAGGGTTAAGGCTAAGGTTAGGGCTACTGTTAGGGTTATGGTAATGGATATGTTAGAACTAGAAATAGGGCTAGGGCGAGAGTTCGAATTAGTCTTTGGGCTAGGGTTAGGGGTATGTTTAGGGTTAGGGCTAAATTAGAGCTAGGATTATCGCTAGGTTTAGTGTAAGGGTTAGACCTAGGATTACGGTTACTGTTAGTGTTAGGGTTAGGATTAGGTTTAGGGAAAGGGATAGGGTTATAGCTAGCTTTATGGCTACAGCAAGGGTTAGAAGTAGGGTTTGGACTAAGGTTAGGGTTTGGGTTAGGATTAAGGCTAGGTTTAGGGTTAAGCTGAGGGTTTGTGTTAGGGCTAGGGCTAGGATTAGGTCTAGGGCTAATGTCAGGTCTAGGTTCATGGTTAGTATTAGTTTTAGTGTTAGGTTATGGCTATGTCTAGTATAAGGTTTAGGTTTAGGGTAGAGGTCAGTTTTAGCGCTAGGTGTACTATTAGTGTCAGGGTCTAGGTAGAGTTTGGTTTAGGTTAAGATTTAGGGTTAATGATTGAATTAGTAGTGATTTAGGTTTAGGGTTAGGTTAATGTATAGAATTGGGTTTATGGTTCCTGATAGGTTTAGAGTAATGGATAGGGTTAGTGTTTGCTATAGGGTTATCTTTAGGCCTAGGGATAGCATTTGGGTTACACTTATCTAAGGGTAATGGATAGGGTTCAAGCTATGGTTAGGGCTAGGCTTAAGGTTAGGTTTAGGGTTAGGGTTAGGGTTAGGCCTAGGGTTAATGTTAGCATTAGGTTTAGGGTAAGTGTAGGCATTTGAGCTAGGGTTAGGCCTAGAGCAAGGGTTAGGGTTTGAGTCAGGACTAGAGTTAGGTTTAGGTTTAGGGTTATGTTTAGACTAAGGATTTTAGTTTGAGTCAGGGTTAGGGCTAGGGTGAGCATTAGCATTAGGGTTAGGTCTAAGGTTATGGTTAGAGTTATGATTAGGGCTAGGTTTAGGACTAGTATAAGGGCTAGGTTTTGTGTGATGTTTAGGGTAATGTTAGGGCTATGGGTAATGTAAGAGCTAGGGATATGGTTATGGCTAGTGTTAGAATCAGGGTTATGGATAAGTCTAGTGTTAGGGTTAGGTTTTGGTTTAGGATAAGGTTTAGAGCTAGGGTTTCTATTAGATTAAGGGTCATCATTGGGTTAGGGTTAGTTTTATGGTTAGGGCCACAATTAGGTCTAGTGATAAGTTTAGTCTTTACATTAGGTTAAGGGTTATTGGTAGGGCTAATGCTAGGTTTTTGTTTAGGGCTAAGGCTAGATTTATGACTCTATTTAGGATTAGGTTAGGTGTAGTCCTAGTGTTAATGTTAGGTTTAAGTACAGGTTTACCGGTAGGGGTAGTGTCAGGGTTTGCTTTAGGGTTATGGTCAGGTTTAGATCTAGGGTTAGTGTTTGGGTCAGTATAAGGGTCAAGGTTAGGATTAGGGTTAAGCTAGAATGACGGCAAGGTTTAGGACTAGTAATAGAGTTACAGATTGGGGTAGGCTAAGGATTAAGGTTAGGACTAGAGTAGCATTAGGGAGAGGGTTTGGCTTGGGTTAAGGAATGAATTAGAGGTACGGTTAGGGTTAGGGTTAGATTCAGGGCTCGGATTAGAGCTAGAATTTGTGTTAGCATTAGGGTTACGTCTAATGAACGAACTAGTTTTCTGATTAGGGCTAGTTCCATGGTTAGGGTTATGGCAATGCATAGAGCTAGGTGTACTGTTAGGGTCCGACTCAGGGTCAGGGTTATTTCTATGGTCAGAGTTAGAACTCAAAATAGGGCTAAGTTTAGGGATAGGTGTAAGGTTAGTGTTTGGTTTAGGTTAAATGTTAGGGTTAGCATTATGGCTTGGTTTTGTTTTAGGACTAGGGTGGGTTAGGGCTAGTTTTCCAATTAGCATTAGGTTTAGGGCTAGTGTTAGGGTGAGGTTTGGGCTTAAGGTTAGAGTTTACAACCAGGTTGGGGCTAGAGATAGGGCTAGGTTTTGCGTTATGGTAAGGGATAAGTTTTGAACTTTGAATAGGGCTAGGGCGAGAGTTAGAGTTAGTCTTAGGGCTAGGGATATAATTAGGTTTAGGATTAGGTTTAAATTAGGGCTAGGATTAGCCCTAGGGTTAGTGTTAGATTTTGCCCTAAAGTTAGGGCTAGGGTTAGGGTTAGCGTTAGGGTTAGGGTAAGGTATGGTGTTACAACTACATTTTGGGTTAGGCCATGGGATAAAATTAGGGTTAGGGCTCTGGTTAAGGTGAGGAATAGGATTAAGGCTAGGCTTAGGGATAGAATTAGGGGTAGGGTTTGTGTTAGGGTTAGGGCTAGGATTAGGTCTAGGGCTAATGTCAGTTCTAGGGTTATGGTTATGGATAGTTTTAGGTTTAGGTTTATGTCCAGGTTTATCATAAGGGTTACATTGAGTGTTAGGGTCAGGTTTACAGCTAGGGTTATTGTTAGGGTAATAGTCAGGGTTAGGGTATGGGTTAGGTTAAGGTTTAGGTTTAGGGCTAAAATTAGCATTAGGGTTAGGGTAAAGGATATGGTTAGGTTTCAGGTTCAGGTTAAGTTTAGTATAATGGACAGGGTTAGGGTAAGGCATAGGGTTAGAGTTAGGTCTAGGGATAGAATTTGATTAAAGATATGGTTCAGGTAATGGATAGGATTAGAGCTACAGTTAATACTAGGGTTATGGTTAGGTTATGGCTATGGTTAGGGTTAGGCCTAGGGTTAGAATTTGCTTAGGGTAATGGATAAAATTATATCTATGTTGAGGGCTAGTGTTATGGTTAGGAATAGGGATATGGTTCGGTTTAGGTTTCAGGTTAGGACAAGGTTTAGGTTTAGGGTTAGGTTTAGGTTAAGTGTTAGGGCTAGAGATAGGGTTAGGGCTACGATTAAAACTAGAGTTAGGGCTTGGATTAGGGCTAGGTTTTGGGTTAGGTTAGGGCTAGTGTAGGACTACGGCTAATGTAAGAACTAGGGTTACGATTAGGGCTAGTATTAGGGTTAGCATTAGGACTAGGTCTAGTGTTTGTATTAGGTTTAGATTTAGGGGGATTATTAGAGATAGGGTTAGTGTTAGGGTCAGAGTCAGGATCAGTGTTACTGATCAGGGTTAGTGATAGGACTCGAATTAGGGCGAGGGTTAAGGCTAGGTGTAGGGTTAGGATTTGTGCTAGTATTAGAGTAAGAATTAGGGATATGGCTAATATCAGGTCTAGGGTTACATTTAGGTTAGGCTTAGGGTTGGGACTATGGCTCAGTTTTGTTTTAGAGCTAAGGTTAGGGTTAGGGCTAGTTTTGGGATTAGTGATAGTGTTAGGGCTAGTAGTAAATTGAGGTTAAATCTTATATTAATTGTTATGGTTAGATCTAGGTTTAAGGCTAGGGCTATGGTTAGGGCTAAAGTTAGGGCTAGTGTTACGGTTATGATAACATATAGGGTTAGAACTAGAAATAGGGCTAGGGCGAGAGTAAGAGTTAGTCTTAGGGCTAGGGTTAGGGGTGGGTTTAAGGTTAGGGCTAAATTAGGGGTAGGATTAGCACTAGGGTTTTTGTTAGGGTTAGGGCTAGGGTTAGGGTTAGTGTTAGTGTTAGAGATAGGGTTAGGTTTAGGAAAAGGGATGGGGTTATAGCTAGGTTTAGGGATAGGGCGAGAGTAGAATTAGGGTTAGGTCTAGGTTAGAGTTCAGGTTATGATTAAGGCTAGATTTAGGGCTAGGTTTGAGAGTTTGTGTTAGGGCTAGGGCTAGGATTAAAGATAGGGCTAATGTAAGGTCTATGGTTTTGGTTATAAATAGTTTTAGGGTTAGGTTATGGCTAGGTCTAGTGTAAGGTTTACGTTTAGGGTAAGGGTCAGGTTTAGATCTAGGCAAATTATTAGGGTCAGGGTCGGGTAGGTTTGGTTTAGTTTAAGGTTTAGAGTTAAGGGTTGAATTAGTGTTAGGGTTAGGGTTAGAAGTAGGGTAATGGATAGGGTTAGGTTTATGGTTCAAGTAAAGTTTAGAGTAATTGATACAGTTAGTGTTAGTGATAGGGTTAGCGTTAGGCCTATTGTTAGCATTTGAGTTAGGCTTATCTTTAGGTTAATGGATAAGGATAGAAGTAAGGTTAGTGCTAGGGTTAAGGTTAGGATTAGGGCTAGGGTTAGGTTTAGGCCTAGGGTTAGTGTCAGGGTTAGGTTTAGGGTAAGTGTTAGGAGATGAGCTAGGGTTAGGGATAGGTCGATGTTTAGGGTTAGAGTCAGGGCTAGGGTTACAGTTAGGGTAACAATTAGGGCTAGGTTAAGGGCTAGGATAAGGCTAGTTTTGTGTGGTATTTATGGCTAGCATTAGGGCTATCAGTTAGGATTAGGGTTAGGGTTAGAGTTTGGCCAGAATTAGGACTAGTGTTAGGTCTAGGGATAGGATTAGTCTTTGGGTTAGGTTAAGGGTTACTTTTACGGCTATTGCAAAGTTTTTGTTTAGGGCCAGGGATAGATTTATGACTAGATTTAGGATTAGGTTTGGTCTAGTGCTAGTGTTACTGTTAGGTTTAGGTTCAGGTTTATTTGGAAGGGTAGGGGTAGGGGTAGGGTCCAGTTTAGTGTTAGTGTGATCTTTTGTTCTAGGGTTAGTGTTAGAGTCAGAATAAGGGTCAGGGTTAGGGTTAGTGTTACAACTAGAATGAAGTCTAGGGTTAGGACTAGTAATAGAGTTGGGGATTGAGGTAGGCTAAGGATTAGGGTTAGGACTAGGTAACATTAGGGTGAGGGTTTGGCTTACGGAATTGGATGGGTTTAGAGGTAGGATTAGGGTTAAGGGTAGCTTTAGGGCTAGGGTTAGGGTTAGGGTTAGTCTTAGGGTTAAACCTAGGTTTAGAGCTTGGATTAGCACTAGGATTTGTGTTAGCTTTAGGGTTATGGCTAATGAAAAAACTTGGTTTCTGATTAGGGCTAGTTCTAGGGTTAGGGTTAGGGCAATGTACAGAGCTAGGGTTAGTGTTAGGATCCACATCAGGGTCAGGGTTCCTTCTAGGGTTAGGTTTAGCAATCAATTATTGCAAGGTTTAGGGCTAGGTGTAGGGTTAGTGTTTGCTTTAGGTTAAGGGTTAGGTTCAGGTTTATGGCTCAGTTTTGGTTTTCTGCTAGGTTAGGGTTAGGGCTAGTTTTCCAATTAGCATTAGGGTCAGGGCTAGTGTTAGGGTGACGTTTAGGCTTAATGTTAGGGTTATATTCACATTTAGAGCTAGGGCAAAATTTAGGGCTGAGGTTGGGGGTAGGGATAGGGCTAGAGTTTGGGTTATAGTAAGGGATAGGTTTACAACTAGGGATAGGGCTAAGGAGAGAGTTAGAGTTAGTCTTAGGTATACGGATAGGGTTACGTTTAGGGTTAGAGCTAAATTAGGGCTAGAATTAGGGCTAGGGTTAGTGTTAGGTTTAGGCCTAGCTTTAGTGCTAGTGTTAGGGTAAGGTATGATGTTACAGCTACGTTTTTAGCTAGGTCAAAGTGTAAAATTAGGTTATGGTTAGGGTAATGGATAGGATTAGAGCTACAGTTAGGTGTAGGGTTATGGTTAGGTTAAGGGTATTGTTAGTATTAGGCCTAGGGTTAAGTTTATGGTTAGGATTAAGCCTAAGCTTAGTGCTATGGTTATGGTTAGGGTAATGGATAGGATTAGAGCTCCAGTTAGGTGTAGGGTTATGGTTAGGTTAGGGGTATTGTTAGTATTAGGCCTAGGGTTAAGTTTATGGTTAGGATTAAGGCTAGGCTTAGTGCTAGGATTAGGGCTAGGTTTGTGGTAGGGTTAGGGCTAGGATTAGTGCTAGGGCTAATGTCAGGTCTAGGGTTATGTTTAGGGATGGTTTTAGGGTTAGGTTTATAGCCAGATCTATTGTAAGTGTTAGGTTGAGTGTTAGGCTCAGCTACACAGCTAGGGTAATATTAGGGTTGGAATCAGGGATAGGGTATGTGTTAGGTTAAGGTTTAGGGTTAGGGCTCAAATCAGCATTAGGTTTAGTGTTAGGGTTAGGGTAATGGATATGATTATGTTTCTGGTTCAGTTTAGGTTCAAGGTAAGGTACAGCCTTAGGGTTAGTGATAGTGTTAAGGTTAGGCCTAGGGATATAATTCAGTTATGGTTATGGTTAGGGTAATGGATAGGAACAGAGCTACAATTAGGGCTAGGTTTATGGCTATGGTTAGTATTAGGCCTAGGGTTAGAATTCTGTTAGGGTTATGGTTAGGGTAATGAATAAGATAGAGCTAGGGTTAGGGCTAGGGTTATAGTTAGGATTAGGGCCATGGTTCGGGTTAGGTCAAGGTTTAGTTTTTGGGTTAGGTTGAGGTTAAGTGTTAGGGCTAGAGTTAGGGTTAGGGACAGGGTTAAAGTTAGGGTTAGGGGTAAGAATAGAGGTAGGTTTTGGGTTAGGTTAGGGCTAAGGTAGGACTACGGCTATTGTAAGAACTAGAGTTAAGATTAAGTTTAGTTTTAGAGTTAGCATTAGGTCTAGGTCAAGGTCTTGTGTTTAGATTAGGTTTAGGCTTACAGAGATGATTAGAGGTAGGGTTATTGTTAGGGTCAGAATAAGGATCAGTGTTACTGATTAGGGTTAGGTATAGGACTCTAACTAGGGCTAGGATTAAGGCTAGGTGTAGGGTTAGGTTTTGTGTTAGGGTTAAGGTAAAAATTAGAGATAGGGCTAATGTCAGGTCTAGCATTACCATTAGGCTAGGGTTAGGGTTAGGGCTATGGCACAGTTTTGTTTTAGAGCTAGGGCTAGGGTTAGGGCTAGTTTTAGGATTAGAGATAGTGTTAGGGCTAGTGGTAGAAGGAGATTTAGGCTTAAATTTATTGTTATCATTAGATCTAGGTTTAGGGCTAGTGCCTGCATTAGGATTAAGGTTAGGTTTATTGTAACGGATAGGGATAGAAGTAGAAATAGGACTGGGGTGTGATTAGAGTTATTCTTTGGGCTAGGGTTAGGGGTAGGTTTAGGGTTATGGCTAAATTAGGGCTAGGATTCGTGCTAGGGTTAAAGTTAGGGTTAGGCCCAGGATTAGGGGTAGGGTTATGGTTAGTGTTAGTGTTAGGGTTAGGGTTAGATTCAGGGGAAGGTGTGGGGTTATAGCTAGGTTTAGAGCTAGGGTTCTGGTTAGAATTTGATTTAGGGCTAGGGTTAGGGTTCGGGTTAGGATTAAAGTCTAGGTTTAGTGCCAGGATGAGGGTTATGTGTTAGGGCTAGGGCTAATGTCAGGTCTAAGTTCAAAGTAAGGGGTAGTTTTATGGTTAGTTTATGGCTAGGTCTAGTGTAAGGGTTAGGTTTAGGGTAAGGGTCAGGTATAGAGCTGGGTGTTTTATTAGGGTCAGGGTCCGGGTATGGTTTGGTTTAGGTTAAGGTTTAGGGTTAAGGCTTGTATTAACATCAGGGTTCAGTTTAGGATTAGAGTAATGGAAAGGGTTAGTTTTAGGGCTAATGTCAAAGTAATGACAGGGTTTTGTTAGCTATAGGGTTAGGGTTAGGCCTAGGGCTAGCATTTCGTATAGGCTTATCTTTAGGGTAATGGCTAGGGTTAAATCTAAGGTTAGGGCTAGAGTTAAGGTAAGTTAATGGCTAGGGATAGGTTTAGGCCTAGGGTTAGTGTCAGGGTTAGATTTAGGGTAAGTATTAGTGTTTGAGCTAGGGTTAGGTCTGGGGCGAGGGTTAGGTATATAGTCAGGGCTAGGGTTAGAGTTAGGGTTAGTGTTATGATTAGGGAAAGGGTTAGAGTTTGAGCTAGGTTTAGGACTAGGTCGAGGGTTAGGGTTAGGTCTAGGGTTATGATTGGGGTTACAATTAGGGCTAGGTTTAGAGCTAGGATAAGGGCTAGGTTTGTGTGATGTTTATGGCTAGCATTAGGGCTATGGGTAATGTAAGAGCTCTGGTTATGGTTATGGCTAGTTTTAGGGTTAGGATAATGGATAAGTCTAGTGTTAGGGTAAGGTTTTGGATTAGGATAAGGTTTAGAATTAGGGATTTTGTTAGGGTAAACATCAGTGTTTGGGTTAGGGTTAGGGCCAGAATTAGGAATAGTGTTTGGTATAGGGAGAGGGTTAGTGTTTCTGTTAGTTTAAAGGTTATGGTTAGGGCTAGTTCAAGGTTTTTGTTTAGGGCTAGGGCTACATTTATGACTCTATTTAGGATTAGGTTTTGTCTAGTGCTAGTGTTACTTTTTAAGTATTTAAGTTTAAGTATAGGTTTACCGTAGGGGAAGAGTTTGGGTCTGGTTTAGGGTTAGTGTCAGGTTTAGATCTAGGGTTAGTGTTAGGGTCAGAATAAGGGTCAGGGTTTGGGATAGGGCTAGAGCTAGAATGAGTCCTACAGTTAGGACTAGTAATAGAGTTAGGGTTTGGGATAGGTTAAGGATTAGTGTTACGTCTAGGGCAGCATTAGGGTGAGGGTTTGGCTTAGAGTCAGAGATAGGATTAGAGATAGGGTTAGGATTAGGGATAGGGATAGGGATAGGGTTAGTGTTAGGGTTAGTCTTAGAGTTAAACCTAGGGTTAGGGCTAGGATTAGCGCTAGGATATGTGTTAGCATTAGGGCTACAGCTAATTAAAGAACTTAATTTCTGATAAGGGCTACTTCTTGGTTTATCATTAAGGCAATGTTTAGAGCTAGGGTTAGTGTTAGTATCCAAGTCAGGGTCAGGGTTACTCCTAGGGTTAGGTTTAGCACTTAAATTATGGCAAGGTTTAGTGTTAGTGTTTGGTTTAGGTTACGGGTTATGGTTAGGTTTATGGCTCAATTTTGTTTTAGGGCTAGGTTAGGGATAAGGCTAGTGTTGCAATTAGCATTAGGTTAGGGCTAGTGTTAGGATGAGCTTTGGGCTTAATGTTAGGGTAATATTCATGTTTAGTGCTAGGTCAAAATTTAGGGCTATGGTTGTGGCTAGGGATATGGCTGGAGTTTGGGTTGTGGTAAGGGATAGGTTTAGAACTAGGGATAGGGCTATGGAGAGAGAGTTATTCTTAGGGCTAGTGATAGGGTTAGATTTAGGGTTAGGGCTAAATTAGGGCTAGGATTAGTGCTAGGTTTAGGCCTAGGTTTAGTGCTAGGGTTAGGGTAAGGTATGATGTTACAGCTACATTTTGGGCTAGGTCAAGGGATAAAATTAGGGATAGGGCTGGGGTTAATGTATGGTTAGGATTAAGACTAGGCTTACTGCTAGGATTAGGGCTAGGATTTGTGTTAGGGTTAGGGCTAGGATTATGGCTAGGGCTAATGTCAGGTCTAGGGTTATGGTTAGGGATTGTTTTAGGGTTGGGTTTATAGCCAGATCTATTGTAAGTGTTAGGTTGAGTGTTAGGGTCAGCTTTGCAGGTTGGATATTATTAGGGTCGGAATCAGGGTTAGGGAATGTTTTAGGTTAAGGTTTAGGGTTAAGGCTCAAATTAGCATTAGAGTTAGTATTAGGGTTAGGGTAATGGATATGGTTAGGTTTAGGGTTCAGTTTAGGTTTCGCGTAATGGACAGCCTTAGGGTTAGGGATATTGCTAAGTTTAAGCCTAAGGATAGAATTCAGTTAGGGTTATGGTTAGGGTAATGGGTAGGATTAGAGCTACATTTAGGGCTAGAGTTATTGTTAGGTTAGGTCTATGGTTAGTGTTAGGCCTAAGGTTAAAGTTCGGTTAGGGTTATGGTTAGGGTAATAAATAAGATTAGAGCTAGGGTTAGGGTTAAAATTATGGTTAGGATTAAGGCCATTGTTTGGGTTTGTTCAAGGTTTAGTTTTTGGGTTAGGTTTAGATTAAGTGTTGGGGCTAGGGTTAGGGTTAGGAATAGGGTTAAATCTAGTGTTAGGGCTCAGATTAGGGCTAGGTTTTGGGTTAGGTTAGGGATAAGGTAGGACTACGTCTATTGTAAGAACTAGAGTTAAGATTAGGGCTAGTTTTAGAGATAGCATTAGGTCTAGGTCAAGGTCTAGTGTTTAGAATAGGTTTAGGTTTAGGGAGATGATTAGAGATCGGGTTAGTGTTAGGGTCAGAATCAGGATCAGTGCTACTGATCAGGGTTAGTGATAGGACACGAATTAGGGCTAGGATTAAGGCTAGGTGTAGGGTTAGGTTTCCTTTTAGGGTTAAAGTAAGAATTATGGATAGGGCTAATGTCAATCTAGCATTATTGTTAGGCTAGGGTTAGAGTTAGGGCTATGGCTCAGTTTATTTTTAGAGCTAGGCCTAGGGTTAGGGCTAATTCTAGCATTAGCAATAGTGTTAGGGCCAGTGGTAGGATGGGGTTTAGGCTTAGATTTATTGTTTTGGTTAGATCTAGGTTAGGGCTAGGGCCTGCATTAGGATTAAGGTTAGGGCTAGTGTTAGGGTTTTGGTAACGCATAGGGGTAGAACTAGAAATAGGACTGGGGTGCGATTAAAATTATTCTTTGGGCTAGGGGTAGGGGTAGGTTTACCGTTAGGGCTAAATTAGAGCTAGGATAAGCGCTAGGGTTAAAGTTAGGGTTAGGCCTATGGTTAGGGGTAGGGTTATGGTTAGTGTTAGTGTTAGAGTTAAAGTTAGATTTAGGGGAAGGGATGGGGTTATAGCTAGGTTTAGAGCTAGGGTTCTGGTTAGAATTTGATTTAGGGCTAGGGTTAGGTTTCAGGTTAGGATTAAGGTTAGGTTTAGTGCCAGATTGAGGGTATGTGTTAGGGCTAGGGCTAATGTCAGGTCTAGGTTCAAAGTAAGTGGTAGTTTTATGGTTAGGTTATGGCTAGGTCTAGTGTAAGGGTTAGGTTTAGGGTAAGGGTCAGGTTTAGAGCTAGGTGTTTTATTAGGGTCAGGGTCCGGGTATGGTTTGGTTTAGGTTAAGGTTTAGGGTTAAGGCTTGTATTAGCATTAGGATTTGGTTTAGGATTAGGGTAATGGATAGGGTTAGGTTTAGGGCTAATGTCAGAGTAATGGATAGGGTTCTGTTAGTGATAGGGTTAGCATTAGGCCTAGGGTTAGCATTTAGTTTAGGCTTATCTTTAGGGTAATGGATAGGGTTAGAGCTAAGGTTAGGGCTAGAATTAAGGCTAAAATAATGGCTAGGGTTAGATTTGGGCCTAGGGTTAGTGTCAGGGTTAAGTTTAGGGTAAGTATTAGCGTTTGAGTTAGGGTTAGGTCTAGGGAGAGTGTTAGGGTTAGATTCAGGCCTAGGGTTAGTGTTAGGGTTTGTGTTATGTTTAGGGAAAACTGTTAAAATTTGAGCTAGGTTCAGGACTAGGGCGAGGGTTGGGTTAGGGTAGGTTTAGGTCTAGGTTTATGTTTAGCGTTACAATTAGGGCTAGGTTTTGGGCTAGGATAAGGGCTACATTTGTGTGATGTTTATGGCTAGCATTAGGGTTATGGTTATGGCTAGATTTGGGGTTAGGGTTATGGATAAGTCTAGTGTTAGGGTAAGGTTTTGGGTTAGGATAAGTTTTAGATCTAGGGTTTGTGTTAGGGTAATCATCAGTGTTTGGGTTAGGGTAAGGGCCAGAATTAGGAATAGCATTGGGTCTATGGATATGGTTAGTCTTTATGTAAGGTTAAGGGTTATTGTTAGGGCTAGTTCATGTTTTGTGTTTAGGGCTAGGGCTAGATTTATAACTCTATTTAGGATTAGGTTTGGTCTAGTGCTTGTGTTACTGTTAGGTTTATGTATAGTTACTGTTAGGTTTAAGCTAAGTTAGGGGTAGATTTAGGGTCCGGTTTAGGGTTGTGTCAGGTTTAGATCTAGAGTTAGTGTTAGGGTCAAAATAAGGGTGAGGTTTTCGGTTAGGGCTAGAGCTAGAATGAGGCCTAGGGTTAGGACTAGTAATACAGTTAGGGTTTGGGATAGGCTAAGGATTACATTAGGACTAGGGTAGCATTAGGGTGAGGGTTTGGCTTAGGGTAAGGGATAGGATTAGAGGTAGGGTTAGGATTAGGGTTAGGGTTAGGGATAGGATTAGGGTTAGGGTTAGTCTTAGAGTTAAACCTAGGTTTAGGGCTCAGATTAGTGCTAGGATATGTGTTAGTATTAGGGCTAGGGCTAATGAAACAACTTAATTTCTGATTAAGGCTACTTTTGGTTTAGAATTAAGAAATGTTTAAAGCTAGGGTTAGTATTAGGATCCAAGTCAGGGTGAGAGTTATTCCTAGGGTTAGGTTTAGCACTCAAATTATGGCAAGGTTTAGAGCTAGGTTTAGGGTTAGTTTTTGGTTTAGATTAAGGGTTAGTGTTTGGTTTATGGCATAGTTTTGTTTTAGGGCTAAGTTTTGTTTTAAGGCTAGTTTTCCAATTAGCATTAGGGACAGGGCTAGTGTTAGGGTGTGATTTAGGCTTAAGTTTTGTGTTTGATCCAGGTTTAGGTGTAGGGCAAATGTTTGGGCTAAGGTTGGGGCTAGGGATAGGGCTAGGTTTGGGGTTATGGTAAGGAATAGTTTTAGAACTAGGGATAGGGCTAGGGCGAGAACTAGAGTTAGTCTTAGGGATAGAGATAGGGTTAGGTTTAGTGTTAGGCCTAAATTAGGGCTAGGATTAGTGCTAGGGTTAGTGTTAAGTTTAGGCCTAGGTTTTGGGCTAGGGTTAAGGTTAGCATTAGTGTTATGGTAAGGTATGGTGTTACAGCTATGTTTATTGTTAGGGCAAGGGATAAAATTAGGGATAGGGCTGGGGTTAAGATCAGGGTAAGGATTAAGGCTGGTCTTAGAACTAGAATTAGGGATAGGGATAGGGCTAATGTCAGGTGTATGTATAAAGTTAGGTAGGGTTAGGGATAGGGCTATGGCTCAGTTTTGTTTTAGAACTAGGCCTAGGGTTAGGGCTACTTTTATGATTAGCGATAGTGTTAGGGCTAAATGTAGAGTGAATTTAGGCTTAGATTTATTGTTATGGTTAGAATTAGGTTTAGGGCTATGGCTAGGGTTAGGGCTAAGTTTAGGTCTAGTGTTAGGGTTATGGTAACAGATAGGTTAGAACTAAAAATAGGTTTAGGTTGAGAGTTCGAGTTATTCTTTGGGCTAAGGTTCGTGGTAGGGTTAGGGTTAGGGCTAAATTAGTGCTAGGATTAGCGCTAGGGTTAGTGTTAGGGTTAGGCCTAGGGTTAGGGTTATTGTTGTGTTAGGGTTATGATTAGGTTTAGGGGGAGGGATTGGGTTATAGCTAGATTTAGGTCTAGGGCAAGGGTTAGAATTATGGTTAGGACTAAGTTTAGGGTTTGGGTTAGAATTAAGACTAGGTTTAGGGCTAGGCTCAGGGTTTGTGTTAGGGCTATGGAAAGGATTAGGGCTAGGGCTCTTGTCAAGTCTAGGTTTATGGTTATTATTAGTTTTAGTGTTCGGTTATGACTATGTCTATTGTAAAGTTTAGGTGTAGGGTAAGGGTCAATGTTAGAGCCAGGTGTATTATTAGGGTCAGGGTCAAAGTAGTGTTTGGTTTAGATTAAGATTTAGGGTTTATGCTTGAATTAGTGATGGGTTCAGTTTAGGGTTTGGGTAATGGATAGAATAAGGTTTATGTTTCCAGTTAGGTTTAAAGTAATGGATAGGGTTAGTGTTAATGATAGGGTTATCGTTAGGCCTAGGGTTAGCATTTAGGTTAGGCATTTCTTTAGGGTAATATATAGGGTTAGAACAAAGGTTAGGGCTAGGGTTAAGGTTAGGATTAGGGTTAGGGTTAGGGTTAGGCCTAGGGTTAATGTTAGGGTTAGGGTTAGGGTAAGTGTAGGCATTTGAGCTAGGGATAGGGATAGGGTGAGGGTTAGGTTTTGAATCAAGGCTCGTGTTAAGTTTAGGGTTAGGATTATCTTTAGGCTGAGGATTAGAGTTTGAGTTAGGGTTAGGGTAGGACGAGGGTTAGCATTAGGGTTAGGTCTAAGGTTATGTTTAGGGTTATGATTAGGGCTAGGTTTAGGGCTAGGATAAGGGCTAGGTTTTTTTGTGATATTTAGGGCTAACATTGGAACTTGGGTAATGTAAGAGTGAGGGATATGGTTATGGCTAGTTTGTGGATAAGGGTAATGTATAAGTCTAGTATTAGGGTTAGGTTTTGGTTTAGGATGAGGTTTAGAGCTAGGTTTTCTATTAGATTAAAGGTCATTGTGGGGTTAGGGTTAATTTTAGGTTTAGAGCCACAATTAGGACTAGCGTTTGGTCTAGTGAGAGGTTTATTCTTTACATTAGGTTAAGGGTTATTGTTAGGACTAGTGCTAGGTTTTTGTTTAGGGCTATGGCTAGATTTATGATTCTATTTAAAATTTGGTTTGTCGAGTGCTAGTGTCACTGTTATGTTTAGGTATAGTTTTACCGGTAGAGGTAGTGTTAGGGTTCAGTTTAGATGTAGGTCAGGTTTAGATCTAGGGTTAGTGTTAGGGTCCAAATAAGGGTCAGGGTTAGTGTTAGGGTTAGAGCTAGAATGAGGGCTATGTTTAGGACTAGTAATAGAGTTAGGGTTTGAAGAAGGCTAAGAATTAGGGTTAGGACTAGGGTAGCATTAGAATGACGATTTGGCTTAGGGTAAGGGGTAGGGTTAGAGGTAGGGCTAGGGTTAGGGTAAGGGTTAGGGTTAGTGTTAGAGTTAAGGTTAGGGTTAGCGTTAGTGTTTGGGTTTGGGTTATAGTTTGGTTAAAATTTAGTGTTAGGGTTAGGGATAGGGTTATTGTTAGGATTAGGGTTAGGATTAAGTGAGTGTTAGGGTTAGGGTTAGTGTCAGGGTTAGGGTTACTGTTAGGGTTAGGATTACGGTTAGGACAGGTTTAGGTTTAGGGTTAGGTTAGGGTTTGTGTTAGGGTTAGGGTTAGGATTAGGTTTAGGGATAGCATTAGGGTTACATTTAAGATTAGGAAT
>NW_027287751.1:0-70503 GCF_047511675.1 Marmota flaviventris
ATTCAATGTCTTCCTGAAAGCAAATGTTTCAACGTAGAAGAACGAAATTTTGGCAGCCAAATGCAAGTGGTATGCTCATCTTTCTTACCTAGTATCAACAAGATCAAGTGAAAAAATATTCGCTGAAATTCCAGTAAACTTGGGAGTTTTGTGGAAGCTCTGCAAACACTTACATAAGAAAGTGTATTTTCCTTGCCTCTGCTTGGGGATACTTCAGCAGGGGACAATGCAACAAGAGCCACTGAGAAGTCATTGAGTGGGCCAAGTTTCAAACAGGTATCACAAACTGTGTTTGATTGAGCATTCCAAATGCATGTATTCCTATAGGGAAAAAAGAAGTTAAACCTGGAAATTCAAAGTGTTCCTGCAAAGGAACTCTTCAACATAAGATGACGAAATTTGGGCTGCCAAGTGCAATTCACCTACTCAGTTTTGCTGCCAAGTATCAACAAGATCGGGTGAAAAAATATCTGCTGAGAGTCCACTAAACTCTGTTCTGTGGATGCTCTACAAACACTTTCAAATGAAAGTTTATTTTTCTCTGCTCTGCTTCGGTGTACATAAACCGGTAACAAAGCATAGAGAGCACAATGAGAATTCATTCAGTGAGTCAATTTTCAAGCAGCTAGCACAAACCGTGTTTGATTTCGATTTCCAAAAGCATGTATCCCTAGAGGGGAAAATATAGTAAAACCTAACTAATCCAAGTCATCCTGCAAAGGAATGATTCAGCCTAGCAGAACAAAATTTGTGCTGCCAAGAGCAACTGGTATGCACATTTTTTCTACCAAGTATCAACAAGTTCGGGTGAATAAACATTTGCTGAGATTCCAGTCAACTCAGAGTTCTCTGCAGCTTTGCAAATGCTTTCAAATGACAGTGTATGTTCCTTGCCTCCGCTTCGAGCTACTACCACAGGGAACAAAGCATAGAGAGCACACCGAGAACGAATTGAGTGAGTCAAGTTTGAAGAAGCTAGCACAAACCGTGTTGGATATACAGTTCCAAATGCATGTATCCCCATAAGGGAAAAGGAAGTGAAACTTAAAATTCAAAGTGCTCCTGCAAACGAACGCTTCAACCCTGAAGAACGAAATTTGGGCAGCCAAGTGAAACCGGTATACTCATCTTTGCTGCCAAGTATCATCAAGATCGGGTGAAAAAATTTTGCTGAGATTCCAGTAAACTCAGACTTCTGTGGAAGCTCTGCAAACACTTTCAAATGAAAGTATATTTTCCTTGCCTCTGCTTAGGGCTACTTCAACAGGAAACAAAGCATAGAGAGTGCACTGAGAACTAACTGAGTGAGTCAAGTTTCATGAAGCTAGTACCAACCGCGTTTGAGTTAGAGTTCCAAATGCATGTATCCCTATAGGGGAAAATGAAGTGAAACCTCAAAATTCAAAGTGTTCCTGCAAACGAACTATTCAACCTAGAAGATCTAAATTTGGGCAGCCAAATGCAACCGGTCTACTTATCTTTGCTTTCGAGTAACAACAAGTTAGGGTGAAAAGATATTTGCTGAGAATCCAGGAAACTCACAGTTCTGTGGAATCACTGCAAAGGCTTTCAAATGAAAGTTTCTTTCCCTTGCCTCTGCTTAGGGTTACTTCAACAGAAAACAAAGCATAGAGATCACACTGAGAACTAGTTGAGTGAGTTTCAGTTTCAAGCAGCTAGCGTAAACCGTGTTTGATGTATAATTCCAGATGCATGTATCCCTATAAGGGAAAAGGAAGTGAAACCTAAACATTCAAAAGCGTTCCTGCAAACGAACTTTTCAACCCTAGAAGAACGAAATTTGGGTAGCTAAGTGCAACTGGTAAACTCATCTTTCCTGACAAGTATCATCAAGATCAGGTGAGTAATTATTTGCAGAGATTCCAGTTAACTTGGAGCTCTGTTGAAGCACTGTAAATGCTTTCTTAGGAAAGCGAATGTTCCTTGCCTCCACTTAGGACCACTTCACCAGGGAACCAATCACAGAGAGCACACCGGGAACTAATTGAGTGAGTCAAGCTTCAAGCAGCTAGCACAAACAGTGTTTGATTTAGAGCTCCAAATGCATGTATTCCTATAGGTTAAAATGAAGAGAAACCCCCCAAATTCAATGTCTTCCTGAAAGCAAATGTTTCAACGTAGAAGAACGAAATTTTGGCAGCCAAATGCAACTGGTATGCTCATCTTTCTTACCTAGTATCAACAAGATCAAGTGAAAAAATATTCGCTGAAATTCCAGTAAACTTGGGAGTTTTGTGGAAGCTCTGCAAACACTTACATAAGAAAGTGTATTTTACTTGCCTCTGCTTGGGGATACTTCAGCAGGGGACAATGCAACATGAGCCACTGAGAAGTCATTGAGTGGGCCAAGTTTCAAACAGGTATCACAAACTGTGTTTGATTGAGCATTCCAAATGCATGTATTCCTATAGGGAAAAAAGAAGTTAAACCTGAAAATTCAAAGTGTTCCTGCAAAGGAACTCTTCAACATAAGATGACGAAATTTGGGCTGCCAAGTGCAATTCACCTACTCAGTTTTGCTGCCAAGTATCAACAAGATCGGGTGAAAAAATATCTGCTGAGAGTCCACTAAACTCTGTTCTGTGGATGCTCTACAAACACTTTCAAATGAAAGTTTATTTTTCTCTGCTCTGCTTCGCTGTACATAAACCGGTAACAAAGCATAGAGACCACAATGAGAATTCATTCAGTGAGTCAATTTTCAAGCAGCTAGCACAAACCGTGTTTGATTTCGATTTCCAAAAGCATGTATCCCTATAGGGGAAAATGTAGTAAAACCTAACTAATCCAAGTCATCCTGCAAAGGAATGATTCAGCCTAGCAGAACAAAATTTGTGCTGCCAAGAGCAACTGGTATACACATTTTTTCTACCAAGTATCAACAAGTTCGGGTGAATAAACATTTGCTGAGATTCCAGTCAACTCAGAGTTCTCTGCAGCTTTGCAAATGCTTTCAAATGACAGTGTATGTTCCTTGCCTCCGCTTAGAGCTACTACCACAGGGAACAAAGCATAGAGAGCACACCGAGAACGAATTGAGTGAGTCAAGTTTGAAGAAGCTAGCACAAACCGTGTTGGATATACAGTTCCAAATGTATGTATCCCCATAAGGGAAAAGGAAGTGAAACTTAAAATTCAAAGTGCTCCTGCAAACGAACGCTTCAAACCTGAAGAACGAAATTTGGGCAGCCAAGTGAAACCGGTATACTCATCTTTGCTGCCAAGTATCATCAAGATCGGGTGAAAAAATTTTGCTGAGATTCCAGTAAACTCAGAGTTCTGTGGAAGCTCTGCAAACACTTTCAAATGAAAGTATATTTTCCTTGCCTCTGCTTAGGGCTACTTCAACAGGAAACAAAGCATAGAGAGTGCACTGAGAACTAACTGAGTGAGTCAAGTTTCATGCAGCTAGTACCAACCGCGTTTGAGTTAGAGTTCCAAATGCATGTATCCCTATAGGGGAAAATGAAGTGAAACCTCAAATTTCAAAGTGTTCCTGCAAACGAACTATTCAACCTAGAAGATCTAAATTTGGGCAGCCAAATGCAACCGGTCTACTTATCTTTGCTGTCGAGTAACAACAAGTTAGGGTGAAAAAATATTTGCTGAGAATCCAGGAAACTCACAGTTCTGTGGAATCACTGCAAAGGCTTTCAAATGAAAGTTTCTTTCCCTTGCCTCTGCTTAGGGTTACTTCAACAGAAAACAAAGCATAGAGATCACACTGAGAACTAGTTGAGTGAGTTTCAGTTTCAAGCAGCTAGCTTAAACCGTGTTTGATGTATAATTCCAGATGCATGTATCCCTATAAGGGAAAAGGAAGTGAAACCTAAACATTCAAAAGCGTTCCTGCAAAGGAACTTTTCAACCTAGAAGAACGAAATTTGGGTAGCTAAGTGCAACTGGTAAACTCATCTTTCCTGACAAGTATCATCAAGATCAGGTGAGTAATTATTTGCAGAGATTCCAGTTAACTTGGAGCTCTGTTGAAGCACTTTAAATGCTTTCTTAGGAAAGCGAATGTTCCTTGCCTCCACTTAGGACCACTTCACCAGGGAACCAATCACAGAGAGCACACCGGGAACTAATTGAGTGAGTCAAGCTTCAAGCAGCTAGCACAAACAGTGTTTGATTTAGAGCTCCAAATGCATGTATTCCTATAGGTTAAAATGAAGAGAAACCCCCAAATTCAATGTCTTCCTGAAAGCAAATGTTTCAATGTAGAAGAACGAAATTTTGGCAGCCAAATGCAACTGGTATGCTCATCTTTCTTACCTAGTGTCAACAAGATCAAGTGAAAAAATATTCGCTGAAATTCCAGTAAACTTGGGAGTTTTGTGGAAGCTCTGCAAACACTTACATAAGAAAGTGTATTTTCTTTGCCTCTGCTTGGGGATACTTCAGCAGGGGACAATGCATCAAGAGCCACTGAGAAGTCATTGAGTGGGCCAAGTTTCAAACAGGTATCACAAACTGTGTTTGATTGAGCATTCCAAATGCATGTATTCCTATAGGGAAAAAAGAAGTTAAACCTGAAAATTCAAAGTGTTCCTGCAAAGGAACTCTTCAACATAAGATGACGAAATTTGGGCTGCCAAGTGCAATTCACCTACTCAGTTTTGCTGCCAAGTATCAACAAGATCGGGTGAAAAAATATCTGCTGAGAGTCCACTAAACTCTGTTCTGTGGATGCTCTACAAACACTTTCAAATGAAAGTTTATTCTTCTCTGCTCTGCTTCGGTGTACATAAACCGGTAACAAAGCATAGAGAGCACAATGAGAATTCATTCAGTGAGTCAATTTTCAAGCAGCTAGCACAAACCGTGTTTGATTTCGATTTCCAAAAGCATGTATCCCTATAGGGGAAAATGTAGTAAAACCTAACTAATCCAAGTCATCCTGCAAAGGAATGATTCAGCCTAGCAGAACAAAATTTGTGCTGCCAAGAGCAACTGGTATACACATTTTTTCTACCAAGTATCAACAAGTTCGGGTGAATAAACATTTGCTGAGATTCCAGTCAACTCAGAGTTCTCTTCAGCTGTGCAAATGCTTTCAAATGACAGTGTATGTTCCTTGCCTCCGCTTCGAGCTACTACCAAAGGGAACAAAGCATAGAGAGCACACCGAGAACGAATTGAGTGAGTCAAGTTTGAAGAAGCTAGCACAAACCGTGTTGGATATACAGTTCCAAATGCATGTATCCCCATAAGGGAAAAGGAAGTGAAACTTAAAATTCAAAGTGCTCCTGCAAACGAACGCTTCAACCCTGAAGAACGAAATTTGGGCAGCCAAGTGAAACCGGTATACTCATCTTTGCTGCCAAGTATCATCAAGATCGGGTGAAAAAATTTTGCTGAGATTCCTGTAAACTCAGAGTTCTGTGGAAGCTCTGCAAACACTTTCAAATTAAAGTATATTTTCCTTGCCTCTGCTTAGGGCTACTTCAACAGGAAACAAAGCATAGAGAGTGCACTGAGAACTAACTGAGTGAGTCAAGTTTCATGCAGCTAGTACCAACCACGTTTGAGTTAGAGTTCCAAATGCATGTATCCCTATAGGGGAAAATGAAGTGAAACCTCAAATTTCAAAGTGTTCCTGCAAACGAACTATTCAACCTAGAAGATCTAAATTTGGGCAGCCAAATGCAACCGGTCTACTTCTCTTTGCTGTCGAGTAACAACAAGTTAGGGTGAAAAAATATTTGCTGAGAATCCAGGAAACTCACAGTTCTGTGGAATCACTGCAAAGGCTTTCAAATGAAAGTTTCTTTCCCTTGCCTCTGCTTAGGGTTACTTCAACAGAAAACAAAGCATAGAGATCACACTGAGAACTAGTTGAGTGAGTTTCAGTTTCAAGCAGCTAGCATCAACCGTGTTTGATGTATAATTCCAGATGCATGTATCCCTATAAGGGAAAAGGAAGTGAAACCTAAACATTCAAAAGCGTTCCTGCAAACGAACTTTTCAACCTAGAAGAACGAAATTTGGGTAGCTAAGTGCAACTGGTAAACTCATCTTTCCTGACAAGTATCATCAAGATCAGGTGAGTAAATGTTTGCAGAGATTCCAGTTAACTTGGAGCTCTGTTGAAGCACTGTAAATGCTTTCTTAGGAAAGCGAATGTTCCTTGCCTCCACTTCGGACCACTTCACCAGGGAACCAATCAAAGAGAGCACACCGGGAACTAATTGAGTGAGTCAAGCTTCAAGCAGCTGGCACAAACAGTGTTTGATTTAGAGCTCCAAATGCATGTATTCCTATAGGTTAAAATGAAGAGAAACCCCCCAAATTCAATGTCTTCCTGAAATCAAATGTTTCAACGTAGAAGAACGAAATTTTGGCAGCCAAATGCAACTGGTATGCTCACCTTTCTTACCTAGTATCAACAAGATCAAGTGAAAAAATATTCGCTGAAATTCCAGTAAACTTGGGAGTTTTGTGGAAGCTCTGCAAACACTTACATAAGAAAGTGTATTTTACTTGCCTCTGCTTGGGGATACTTCAGCAGGGGACAATGCAACATGAGCCACTGAGAAGTCATTGAGTGGGCCAAGTTTCAAACAGGTATCACAAACTGTGTTTGATTGAGCATTCCAAATGCATGTATTCCTATAGGGAAAAAAGAAGTTAAACCTGAAAATTCAAAGTGTTCCTGCAAAGGAACTCTTCAACATAAGATGACGAAATTTGGGCTGCCAAGTGCAATTCACCTACTCAGTTTTGCTGCCAAGTATCAACAAGATCGGGTGAAAAAATATCTGCTGAGAGTCCACTAAACTCTGTTCTGTGGATGCTCTACAAACACTTTCAAATGAAAGATTATTTTTCTCTGCTCTGCTTCGGTGTACATAAACTGGTAACAAAGCATAGAGAGCACAATGAGAATTCATTCAGTGAGTCAATTTTCAAGCAGCTAGCACAAACCGTGTTTGATTTCGATTTCCAAAAGCATGTATCCCTATAGGGGAAAATGTAGTAAAACCTAACTAATCCAAGTCATCCTGCAAAGGAATGATTCAGCCTAGCAGAACAAAATTTGTGCTGCCAAGAGCAACTGGTATACACATTTTTTCTACCAAGTATCAACAAGTTCGGGTGAATAAACATTTGCTGAGATTCCAGTCAACTCAGAGTTCTCTTCAGCTGTGCAAATGCTTTCAAATGACAGTGTATGTTCCTTGCCTCCGCTTCGAGCTACTACCACAGGGAACAAAGCATAGAGAGCACACCGAGAACGAATTGAGTGAGTCAAGTTTGAAGAAGCTAGCACAAACCGTGTTGGATATACAGTTCCAAATGCATGTATCCCCATAAGGGAAAAGGAAGTGAAACTTAAAATTCAAAGTGCTCCTGCAAACGAACGCTTCAACCCTGAAGAACGAAATTTGGGCAGCCAAGTGAAACCGGTATACTCATCTTTGCTGCCAAGTATCATCAAGATCGGGTGAAAAAATTTTGCTGAGATTCCTGTAAACTCAGAGTTCTGTGGAAGCTCTGCAAACACTTTCAAATTAAAGTATATTTTCCTTGCCTCTGCTTAGGGCTACTTCAACAGGAAACAAAGCATAGAGAGTGCACTGAGAACTAACTGAGTGAGTCAAGTTTCATGCAGCTAGTACCAACCACGTTTGAGTTAGAGTTCCAAATGCATGTATCCCTATAGGGGAAAATGAAGTGAAACCTCAAATTTCAAAGTGTTCCTGCAAACGAACTATTCAACCTAGAAGATCTAAATTTGGGCAGCCAAATGCAACCGGTCTACTTCTCTTTGCTGTCGAGTAACAACAAGTTAGGGTGAAAAAATATTTGCTGAGAATCCAGGAAACTCACAGTTCTGTGGAATCACTGCAAAGGCTTTCAAATGAAAGTTTCTTTCCCTTGCCTCTGCTTAGGGTTACTTCAACAGAAAACAAAGCATAGAGATCACACTGAGAACTAGTTGAGTGAGTTTCAGTTTCAAGCAGCTAGCATCAACCGTGTTTGATGTATAATTCCAGATGCATGTATCCCTATAAGGGAAAAGGAAGTGAAACCTAAACATTCAAAAGCGTTCCTGCAAACGAACTTTTCAACCTAGAAGAACGAAATTTGGGTAGCTAAGTGCAACTGGTAAACTCATCTTTCCTGACAAGTATCATCAAGATCAGGTGAGTAAATGTTTGCAGAGATTCCAGTTAACTTGGAGCTCTGTTGAAGCACTGTAAATGCTTTCTTAGGAAAGCGAATGTTCCTTGCCTCCACTTCGGACCACTTCACCAGGGAACCAATCACAGAGAGCACACCGGGAACTAATTGAGTGAGTCAAGCTTCAAGCAGCTAGCACAAACAGTGTTTGATTTAGAGCTCCAAATGCATGTATTCCTATAGGTTAAAATGATGAGAAACCCCCCAAATTCAATGTCTTCCTGAAAGCAAATGTTTCAACGTAGAAGAACGAAATTTTGGCAGCCAAATGCAACTGGTATGCTCATCTTTCTTACCTAGTATCAACAAGATCAAGTGAAAAAATATTCGCTGAAATTCCAGTAAACTTGGGAGTTTTGTGGAAGCTCTGCAAACACTTACATAAGAAAGTGTATTTTCCTTGCCTCTGCTTGGGGATACTTCAGCAGGGGACAATGCAACAAGAGCCACTGAGAAGTCATTGAGTGGGCCAAGTTTCAAACAGGTATCACAAACTGTGTTTGATTGAGCATTCCAAATGCATGTATTCCTATAGGGAAAAAAGAAGTTAAACCTGGAAATTCAAAGTGTTCCTGCAAAGGAACTCTTCAACATAAGATGACGAAATTTGGGCTGCCAAGTGCAATTCACCTACTCAGTTTTGCTGCCAAGTATCAACAAGATCGGGTGAAAAAATATCTGCTGAGAGTCCACTAAACTCTGTTCTGTGGATGCTCTACAAACACTTTCAAATGAAAGTTTATTTTTCTCTGCTCTGCTTCGGTGTACATAAACCGGTAACAAAGCATAGAGAGCACAATGAGAATTCATTCAGTGAGTCAATTTTCAAGCAGCTAGCACAAACCGTGTTTGATTTCGATTTCCAAAAGCATGTATCCCTAGAGGGGAAAATATAGTAAAACCTAACTAATCCAAGTCATCCTGCAAAGGAATGATTCAGCCTAGCAGAACAAAATTTGTGCTGCCAAGAGCAACTGGTATGCACATTTTTTCTACCAAGTATCAACAAGTTCGGGTGAATAAACATTTGCTGAGATTCCAGTCAACTCAGAGTTCTCTGCAGCTTTGCAAATGCTTTCAAATGACAGTGTATGTTCCTTGCCTCCGCTTCGAGCTACTACCACAGGGAACAAAGCATAGAGAGCACACCGAGAACGAATTGAGTGAGTCAAGTTTGAAGAAGCTAGCACAAACCGTGTTGGATATACAGTTCCAAATGCATGTATCCCCATAAGGGAAAAGGAAGTGAAACTTAAAATTCAAAGTGCTCCTGCAAACGAACGCTTCAACCCTGAAGAACGAAATTTGGGCAGCCAAGTGAAACCGGTATACTCATCTTTGCTGCCAAGTATCATCAAGATCGGGTGAAAAAATTTTGCTGAGATTCCAGTAAACTCAGACTTCTGTGGAAGCTCTGCAAACACTTTCAAATGAAAGTATATTTTCCTTGCCTCTGCTTAGGGCTACTTCAACAGGAAACAAAGCATAGAGAGTGCACTGAGAACTAACTGAGTGAGTCAAGTTTCATGAAGCTAGTACCAACCGCGTTTGAGTTAGAGTTCCAAATGCATGTATCCCTATAGGGGAAAATGAAGTGAAACCTCAAAATTCAAAGTGTTCCTGCAAACGAACTATTCAACCTAGAAGATCTAAATTTGGGCAGCCAAATGCAACCGGTCTACTTATCTTTGCTTTCGAGTAACAACAAGTTAGGGTGAAAAGATATTTGCTGAGAATCCAGGAAACTCACAGTTCTGTGGAATCACTGCAAAGGCTTTCAAATGAAAGTTTCTTTCCCTTGCCTCTGCTTAGGGTTACTTCAACAGAAAACAAAGCATAGAGATCACACTGAGAACTAGTTGAGTGAGTTTCAGTTTCAAGCAGCTAGCGTAAACCGTGTTTGATGTATAATTCCAGATGCATGTATCCCTATAAGGGAAAAGGAAGTGAAACCTAAACATTCAAAAGCGTTCCTGCAAACGAACTTTTCAACCTAGAAGAACGAAATTTGGGTAGCTAAGTGCAACTGGTAAACTCATCTTTCCTGACAAGTATCATCAAGATCAGGTGAGTAATTATTTGCAGAGATTCCAGTTAACTTGGAGCTCTGTTGAAGCACTGTAAATGCTTTCTTAGGAAAGCGAATGTTCCTTGCCTCCACTTAGGACCACTTCACCAGGGAACCAATCACAGAGAGCACACCGGGAACTAATTGAGTGAGTCAAGCTTCAAGCAGCTAGCACAAACAGTGTTTGATTTAGAGCTCCAAATGCATGTATTCCTATAGGTTAAAATGAAGAGAAACCCCCCAAATTCAATGTCTTCCTGAAAGCAAATGTTTCAACGTAGAAGAACGAAATTTTGGCAGCCAAATGCAACTGGTATGCTCATCTTTCTTACCTAGTATCAACAAGATCAAGTGAAAAAATATTCGCTGAAATTCCAGTAAACTTGGGAGTTTTGTGGAAGCTCTGCAAACACTTACATAAGAAAGTGTATTTTACTTGCCTCTGCTTGGGGATACTTCAGCAGGGGACAATGCAACATGAGCCACTGAGAAGTCATTGAGTGGGCCAAGTTTCAAACAGGTATCACAAACTGTGTTTGATTGAGCATTCCAAATGCATGTATTCCTATAGGGAAAAAAGAAGTTAAACCTGAAAATTCAAAGTGTTCCTGCAAAGGAACTCTTCAACATAAGATGACGAAATTTGGGCTGCCAAGTGCAATTCACCTACTCAGTTTTGCTGCCAAGTATCAACAAGATCGGGTGAAAAAATATCTGCTGAGAGTCCACTAAACTCTGTTCTGTGGATGCTCTACAAACACTTTCAAATGAAAGTTTATTTTTCTCTGCTCTGCTTCGCTGTACATAAACCGGTAACAAAGCATAGAGACCACAATGAGAATTCATTCAGTGAGTCAATTTTCAAGCAGCTAGCACAAACCGTGTTTGATTTCGATTTCCAAAAGCATGTATCCCTATAGGGGAAAATGTAGTAAAACCTAACTAATCCAAGTCATCCTGCAAAGGAATGATTCAGCCTAGCAGAACAAAATTTGTGCTGCCAAGAGCAACTGGTATACACATTTTTTCTACCAAGTATCAACAAGTTCGGGTGAATAAACATTTGCTGAGATTCCAGTCAACTCAGAGTTCTCTGCAGCTTTGCAAATGCTTTCAAATGACAGTGTATGTTCCTTGCCTCCGCTTAGAGCTACTACCACAGGGAACAAAGCATAGAGAGCACACCGAGAACGAATTGAGTGAGTCAAGTTTGAAGAAGCTAGCACAAACCGTGTTGGATATACAGTTCCAAATGTATGTATCCCCATAAGGGAAAAGGAAGTGAAACTTAAAATTCAAAGTGCTCCTGCAAACGAACGCTTCAAACCTGAAGAACGAAATTTGGGCAGCCAAGTGAAACCGGTATACTCATCTTTGCTGCCAAGTATCATCAAGATCGGGTGAAAAAATTTTGCTGAGATTCCAGTAAACTCAGAGTTCTGTGGAAGCTCTGCAAACACTTTCAAATGAAAGTATATTTTCCTTGCCTCTGCTTAGGGCTACTTCAACAGGAAACAAAGCATAGAGAGTGCACTGAGAACTAACTGAGTGAGTCAAGTTTCATGCAGCTAGTACCAACCGCGTTTGAGTTAGAGTTCCAAATGCATGTATCCCTATAGGGGAAAATGAAGTGAAACCTCAAATTTCAAAGTGTTCCTGCAAACGAACTATTCAACCTAGAAGATCTAAATTTGGGCAGCCAAATGCAACCGGTCTACTTATCTTTGCTGTCGAGTAACAACAAGTTAGGGTGAAAAAATATTTGCTGAGAATCCAGGAAACTCACAGTTCTGTGGAATCACTGCAAAGGCTTTCAAATGAAAGTTTCTTTCCCTTGCCTCTGCTTAGGGTTACTTCAACAGAAAACAAAGCATAGAGATCACACTGAGAACTAGTTGAGTGAGTTTCAGTTTCAAGCAGCTAGCTTAAACCGTGTTTGATGTATAATTCCAGATGCATGTATCCCTATAAGGGAAAAGGAAGTGAAACCTAAACATTCAAAAGCGTTCCTGCAAAGGAACTTTTCAACCTAGAAGAACGAAATTTGGGTAGCTAAGTGCAACTGGTAAACTCATCTTTCCTGACAAGTATCATCAAGATCAGGTGAGTAATTATTTGCAGAGATTCCAGTTAACTTGGAGCTCTGTTGAAGCACTTTAAATGCTTTCTTAGGAAAGCGAATGTTCCTTGCCTCCACTTAGGACCACTTCACCAGGGAACCAATCACAGAGAGCACACCGGGAACTAATTGAGTGAGTCAAGCTTCAAGCAGCTAGCACAAACAGTGTTTGATTTAGAGCTCCAAATGCATGTATTCCTATAGGTTAAAATGAAGAGAAACCCCCCAAATTCAATGTCTTCCTGAAAGCAAATGTTTCAATGTAGAAGAACGAAATTTTGGCAGCCAAATGCAACTGGTATGCTCATCTTTCTTACCTAGTGTCAACAAGATCAAGTGAAAAAATATTCGCTGAAATTCCAGTAAACTTGGGAGTTTTGTGGAAGCTCTGCAAACACTTACATAAGAAAGTGTATTTTCTTTGCCTCTGCTTGGGGATACTTCAGCAGGGGACAATGCATCAAGAGCCACTGAGAAGTCATTGAGTGGGCCAAGTTTCAAACAGGTATCACAAACTGTGTTTGATTGAGCATTCCAAATGCATGTATTCCTATAGGGAAAAAAGAAGTTAAACCTGAAAATTCAAAGTGTTCCTGCAAAGGAACTCTTCAACATAAGATGACGAAATTTGGGCTGCCAAGTGCAATTCACCTACTCAGTTTTGCTGCCAAGTATCAACAAGATCGGGTGAAAAAATATCTGCTGAGAGTCCACTAAACTCTGTTCTGTGGATGCTCTACAAACACTTTCAAATGAAAGTTTATTCTTCTCTGCTCTGCTTCGGTGTACATAAACCGGTAACAAAGCATAGAGAGCACAATGAGAATTCATTCAGTGAGTCAATTTTCAAGCAGCTAGCACAAACCGTGTTTGATTTCGATTTCCAAAAGCATGTATCCCTATAGGGGAAAATGTAGTAAAACCTAACTAATCCAAGTCATCCTGCAAAGGAATGATTCAGCCTAGCAGAACAAAATTTGTGCTGCCAAGAGCAACTGGTATACACATTTTTTCTACCAAGTATCAACAAGTTCGGGTGAATAAACATTTGCTGAGATTCCAGTCAACTCAGAGTTCTCTTCAGCTGTGCAAATGCTTTCAAATGACAGTGTATGTTCCTTGCCTCCGCTTCGAGCTACTACCAAAGGGAACAAAGCATAGAGAGCACACCGAGAACGAATTGAGTGAGTCAAGTTTGAAGAAGCTAGCACAAACCGTGTTGGATATACAGTTCCAAATGCATGTATCCCCATAAGGGAAAAGGAAGTGAAACTTAAAATTCAAAGTGCTCCTGCAAACGAACGCTTCAACCCTGAAGAACGAAATTTGGGCAGCCAAGTGAAACCGGTATACTCATCTTTGCTGCCAAGTATCATCAAGATCGGGTGAAAAAATTTTGCTGAGATTCCTGTAAACTCAGAGTTCTGTGGAAGCTCTGCAAACACTTTCAAATTAAAGTATATTTTCCTTGCCTCTGCTTAGGGCTACTTCAACAGGAAACAAAGCATAGAGAGTGCACTGAGAACTAACTGAGTGAGTCAAGTTTCATGCAGCTAGTACCAACCACGTTTGAGTTAGAGTTCCAAATGCATGTATCCCTATAGGGGAAAATGAAGTGAAACCTCAAATTTCAAAGTGTTCCTGCAAACGAACTATTCAACCTAGAAGATCTAAATTTGGGCAGCCAAATGCAACCGGTCTACTTCTCTTTGCTGTCGAGTAACAACAAGTTAGGGTGAAAAAATATTTGCTGAGAATCCAGGAAACTCACAGTTCTGTGGAATCACTGCAAAGGCTTTCAAATGAAAGTTTCTTTCCCTTGCCTCTGCTTAGGGTTACTTCAACAGAAAACAAAGCATAGAGATCACACTGAGAACTAGTTGAGTGAGTTTCAGTTTCAAGCAGCTAGCATCAACCGTGTTTGATGTATAATTCCAGATGCATGTATCCCTATAAGGGAAAAGGAAGTGAAACCTAAACATTCAAAAGCGTTCCTGCAAACGAACTTTTCAACCTAGAAGAACGAAATTTGGGTAGCTAAGTGCAACTGGTAAACTCATCTTTCCTGACAAGTATCATCAAGATCAGGTGAGTAAATGTTTGCAGAGATTCCAGTTAACTTGGAGCTCTGTTGAAGCACTGTAAATGCTTTCTTAGGAAAGCGAATGTTCCTTGCCTCCACTTCGGACCACTTCACCAGGGAACCAATCAAAGAGAGCACACCGGGAACTAATTGAGTGAGTCAAGCTTCAAGCAGCTGGCACAAACAGTGTTTGATTTAGAGCTCCAAATGCATGTATTCCTATAGGTTAAAATGAAGAGAAACCCCCCAAATTCAATGTCTTCCTGAAATCAAATGTTTCAACGTAGAAGAACGAAATTTTGGCAGCCAAATGCAACTGGTATGCTCACCTTTCTTACCTAGTATCAACAAGATCAAGTGAAAAAATATTCGCTGAAATTCCAGTAAACTTGGGAGTTTTGTGGAAGCTCTGCAAACACTTACATAAGAAAGTGTATTTTACTTGCCTCTGCTTGGGGATACTTCAGCAGGGGACAATGCAACATGAGCCACTGAGAAGTCATTGAGTGGGCCAAGTTTCAAACAGGTATCACAAACTGTGTTTGATTGAGCATTCCAAATGCATGTATTCCTATAGGGAAAAAAGAAGTTAAACCTGAAAATTCAAAGTGTTCCTGCAAAGGAACTCTTCAACATAAGATGACGAAATTTGGGCTGCCAAGTGCAATTCACCTACTCAGTTTTGCTGCCAAGTATCAACAAGATCGGGTGAAAAAATATCTGCTGAGAGTCCACTAAACTCTGTTCTGTGGATGCTCTACAAACACTTTCAAATGAAAGATTATTTTTCTCTGCTCTGCTTCGGTGTACATAAACTGGTAACAAAGCATAGAGACCACAATGAGAATTCATTCAGTGAGTCAATTTTCAAGCAGCTAGCACAAACCGTGTTTGATTTCGATTTCCAAAAGCATGTATCCCTATAGGGGAAAATGTAGTAAAACCTAACTAATCCAAGTCATCCTGCAAAGGAATGATTCAGCCTAGCAGAACAAAATTTGTGCTGCCAAGAGCAACTGGTATACACATTTTTTCTACCAAGTATCAACAAGTTCGGGTGAATAAACATTTGCTGAGATTCCAGTCAACTCAGAGTTCTCTTCAGCTGTGCAAATGCTTTCAAATGACAGTGTATGTTCCTTGCCTCCGCTTCGAGCTACTACCACAGGGAACAAAGCATAGAGAGCACACCGAGAACGAATTGAGTGAGTCAAGTTTGAAGAAGCTAGCACAAACCGTGTTGGATATACAGTTCCAAATGCATGTATCCCCATAAGGGAAAAGGAAGTGAAACTTAAAATTCAAAGTGCTCCTGCAAACGAACGCTTCAACCCTGAAGAACGAAATTTGGGCAGCCAAGTGAAACCGGTATACTCATCTTTGCTGCCAAGTATCATCAAGATCGGGTGAAAAAATTTTGCTGAGATTCCTGTAAACTCAGAGTTCTGTGGAAGCTCTGCAAACACTTTCAAATTAAAGTATATTTTCCTTGCCTCTGCTTAGGGCTACTTCAACAGGAAACAAAGCATAGAGAGTGCACTGAGAACTAACTGAGTGAGTCAAGTTTCATGCAGCTAGTACCAACCACGTTTGAGTTAGAGTTCCAAATGCATGTATCCCTATAGGGGAAAATGAAGTGAAACCTCAAATTTCAAAGTGTTCCTGCAAACGAACTATTCAACCTAGAAGATCTAAATTTGGGCAGCCAAATGCAACCGGTCTACTTCTCTTTGCTGTCGAGTAACAACAAGTTAGGGTGAAAAAATATTTGCTGAGAATCCAGGAAACTCACAGTTCTGTGGAATCACTGCAAAGGCTTTCAAATGAAAGTTTCTTTCCCTTGCCTCTGCTTAGGGTTACTTCAACAGAAAACAAAGCATAGAGATCACACTGAGAACTAGTTGAGTGAGTTTCAGTTTCAAGCAGCTAGCATCAACCGTGTTTGATGTATAATTCCAGATGCATGTATCCCTATAAGGGAAAAGGAAGTGAAACCTAAACATTCAAAAGCGTTCCTGCAAACGAACTTTTCAACCTAGAAGAACGAAATTTGGGTAGCTAAGTGCAACTGGTAAACTCATCTTTCCTGACAAGTATCATCAAGATCAGGTGAGTAAATGTTTGCAGAGATTCCAGTTAACTTGGAGCTCTGTTGAAGCACTGTAAATGCTTTCTTAGGAAAGCGAATGTTCCTTGCCTCCACTTCGGACCACTTCACCAGGGAACCAATCAAAGAGAGCACACCGGGAACTAATTGAGTGAGTCAAGCTTCAAGCAGCTGGCACAAACAGTGTTTGATTTAGAGCTCCAAATGCATGTATTCCTATAGGTTAAAATGAAGAGAAACCCCCCAAATTCAATGTCTTCCTGAAATCAAATGTTTCAACGTAGAAGAACGAAATTTTGGCAGCCAAATGCAACTGGTATGCTCACCTTTCTTACCTAGTATCAACAAGATCAAGTGAAAAAATATTCGCTGAAATTCCAGTAAACTTGGGAGTTTTGTGGAAGCTCTGCAAACACTTACATAAGAAAGTGTATTTTCCTTGCCTCTGCTTGGGGATACTTCAGCAGGGGACAATGCATCAAGAGCCACTGAGAAGTCATTGAGTGGGCCAAGTTTCAAACAGGTATCACAAACTGTGTTTGATTGAGCATTCCAAATGCATGTATTCCTATAGGGAAAAAAGAAGTTAAACCTGAAAATTCAAAGTGTTCCTGCAAAGGAACTCTTCAACATAAGATGACGAAATTTGGGCTGCCAAGTGCAATTCACCTACTCAGTTTTGCTGCCAAGTATCAACAAGATCGGGTGAAAAAATATCTGCTGAGAGTCCACTAAACTCTGTTCTGTGGATGCTCTACAAACACTTTCAAATGAAAGATTATTTTTCTCTGCTCTGCTTCGGTGTACATAAACTGGTAACAAAGCATAGAGACCACAATGAGAATTCATTCAGTGAGTCAATTTTCAAGCAGCTAGCACAAACCGTGTTTGATTTCGATTTCCAAAAGCATGTATCCCTATAGGGGAAAATGTAGTAAAACCTAACTAATCCAAGTCATCCTGCAAAGGAATGATTCAGCCTAGCAGAACAAAATTTGTGCTGCCAAGAGCAACTGGTATACACATTTTTTCTACCAAGTATCAACAAGTTCGGGTGAATAAACATTTGCTGAGATTCCAGTCAACTCAGAGTTCTCTGCAGCTGTGCAAATGCTTTCAAATGACAGTGTATGTTCCTTGTCTCCGCTTCGAGCTACTACCACAGGGAACAAAGCATAGAGAGCACACCGAGAACGAATTGAGTGAGTCAAGTTTGAAGAAGCTAGCACAAACCGTGTTGGATATACAGTTCCAAATGCATGTATCCCCATAAGGGAAAAGGAAGTGAAACTTAAAATTCAAAGTGCTCCTGCAAACGAACGCTTCAACCCTGAAGAACGAAATTTGGGCAGCCAAGTGAAACCGGTATACTCATCTTTGCTGCCAAGTATCATCAAGATCGGGTGAAAAAATTTTGCTGAGATTCCTGTAAACTCAGAGTTCTGTGGAAGCTCTGCAAACACTTTCAAATTAAAGTATATTTTCCTTGCCTCTGCTTAGGGCTACTTCAACAGGAAACAAAGCATAGAGAGTGCACTGAGAACTAACTGAGTGAGTCAAGTTTCATGCAGCTAGTACCAACCACGTTTGAGTTAGAGTTCCAAATGCATGTATCCCTATAGGGGAAAATGAAGTGAAACCTCAAATTTCAAAGTGTTCCTGCAAACGAACTATTCAACCTAGAAGATCTAAATTTGGGCAGCCAAATGCAACCGGTCTACTTCTCTTTGCTGTCGAGTAACAACAAGTTAGGGTGAAAAAATATTTGCTGAGAATCCAGGAAACTCACAGTTCTGTGGAATCACTGCAAAGGCTTTCAAATGAAAGTTTCTTTCCCTTGCCTCTGCTTAGGGTTACTTCAACAGAAAACAAAGCATAGAGATCACACTGAGAACTAGTTGAGTGAGTTTCAGTTTCAAGCAGCTAGCATCAACCGTGTTTGATGTATAATTCCAGATGCATGTATCCCTATAAGGGAAAAGGAAGTGAAACCTAAACATTCAAAAGCGTTCCTGCAAACGAACTTTTCAACCTAGAAGAACGAAATTTGGGTAGCTAAGTGCAACTGGTAAACTCATCTTTCCTGACAAGTATCATCAAGATCAGGTGAGTAAATGTTTGCAGAGATTCCAGTTAACTTGGAGCTCTGTTGAAGCACTGTAAATGCTTTCTTAGGAAAGCGAATGTTCCTTGCCTCCACTTCGGACCACTTCACCAGGGAACCAATCAAAGAGAGCACACCGGGAACTAATTGAGTGAGTCAAGCTTCAAGCAGCTGGCACAAACAGTGTTTGATTTAGAGCTCCAAATGCATGTATTCCTATAGGTTAAAATGAAGAGAAACCCCCCAAATTCAATGTCTTCCTGAAATCAAATGTTTCAACGTAGAAGAACGAAATTTTGGCAGCCAAATGCAACTGGTATGCTCACCTTTCTTACCTAGTATCAACAAGATCAAGTGAAAAAATATTCGCTGAAATTCCAGTAAACTTGGGAGTTTTGTGGAAGCTCTGCAAACACTTACATAAGAAAGTGTATTTTCCTTGCCTCTGCTTGGGGATACTTCAGCAGGGGACAATGCATCAAGAGCCACTGAGAAGTCATTGAGTGGGCCAAGTTTCAAACAGGTATCACAAACTGTGTTTGATTGAGCATTCCAAATGCATGTATTCCTATAGGGAAAAAAGAAGTTAAACCTGAAAATTCAAAGTGTTCCTGCAAAGGAACTCTTCAACATAAGATGACGAAATTTGGGCTGCCAAGTGCAATTCACCTACTCAGTTTTGCTGCCAAGTATCAACAAGATCGGGTGAAAAAATATCTGCTGAGAGTCCACTAAACTCTGTTCTGTGGATGCTCTACAAACACTTTCAAATGAAAGATTATTTTTCTCTGCTCTGCTTCGGTGTACATAAACTGGTAACAAAGCATAGAGAGCACAATGAGAATTCATTCAGTGAGTCAATTTTCAAGCAGCTAGCACAAACCGTGTTTGATTTCGATTTCCAAAAGCATGTATCCCTATAGGGGAAAATGTAGTAAAACCTAACTAATCCAAGTCATCCTGCAAAGGAATGATTCAGCCTAGCAGAACAAAATTTGTGCTGCCAAGAGCAACTGGTATACACATTTTTTCTACCAAGTATCAACAAGTTCGGGTGAATAAACATTTGCTGAGATTCCAGTCAACTCAGAGTTCTCTGCAGCTGTGCAAATGCTTTCAAATGACAGTGTATGTTCCTTGTCTCCGCTTCGAGCTACTACCACAGGGAACAAAGCATAGAGAGCACACCGAGAACGAATTGAGTGAGTCAAGTTTGAAGAAGCTAGCACAAACCGTGTTGGATATACAGTTCCAAATGCATGTATCCCCATAAGGGAAAAGGAAGTGAAACTTAAAATTCAAAGTGCTCCTGCAAACGAACGCTTCAACCCTGAAGAACGAAATTTGGGCAGCCAAGTGAAACCGGTATACTCATCTTTGCTGCCAAGTATCATCAAGATCGGGTGAAAAAATTTTGCTGAGATTCCTGTAAACACAGAGTTCTGTGGAAGCTCTGCAAACACTTTCAAATGAAAGTATATTTTCCTTGCCTCTGCTTAGGGCTACTTCAACAGGAAACAAAGCATAGAGAGTGCACTGAGAACTAACTGAGTGAGTCAAGTTTCATGCAGCTAGTACCAACCGCGTTTGAGTTAGAGTTCCAAATGCATGTATCCCTATAGGGGAAAATGAAGTGAAACCTCAAATTTCAAAGTGTTCCTGCAAACGAACTATTCAACCTAGAAGATCTAAATTTGGGCAGCCAAATGCAACTGGTCTACTTCTCTTTGCTGTCGAGTAACAACAAGTTAGGGTGAAAAAATATTTGCTGAGAATCCAGGAAACTCACAGTTCTGTGGAATCACTGCAAAGGCTTTCAAATGAAAGTTTCTTTCCCTTGCCTCTGCTTAGGGTTACTTCAACAGAAAACAAAGCATAGAGATCACACTGAGAACTAGTTGAGTGAGTTTCAGTTTCAAGCAGCTAGCGTAAACCGTGTTTGATGTATAATTCCAGATGCATGTATCCATATAAGGGAAAAGGAAGTGAAACCTAAACATTCAAAAGCGTTCCTGCAAACGAACTTTTCAACCTAGAAGAACGAAATTTGGGTAGCTAAGTGCAACTGGTAAACTCATCTTTCCTGACAAGTATCATCAAGATCAGGTGAGTAATTATTTGCAGAGATTCCAGTTAACTTGGAGCTCTGTTGAAGCACTGTAAATGCTTTCTTAGGAAAGCGAATGTTCCTTGCCTCCACTTAGGACCACTTCACCAGGGAACCAATCACAGAGAGCACACCGGGAACTAATTGAGTGAGTCAAGCTTCAAGCAGCTGGCACAAACAGTGTTTGATTTAGAGCTCCAAATGCATGTATTCCTATAGGTTAAAATGAAGAGAAACCCCCCAAATTCAATGTCTTCCTGAAAGCAAATGTTTCAACGTAGAAGAACGAAATTTTGGCAGCCAAATGCAACTGGTATGCTCATCTTTCTTACCTAGTATCAACAAGATCAAGTGAAAAAATATTCGCTGAAATTCCAGTAAACTTGGGAGTTTTGTGGAAGCTCTGCAAACACTTACATAAGAAAGTGTATTTTCCTTGCCTCTGCTTGGGGATACTTCAGCAGGGGACAATGCATAAAGAGCCACTGAGAAGTCATTGAGTGGGCCAAGTTTCAAACAGGTATCACAAACTGTGTTTGATTGAGCATTCCAAATGCATGTATTCCTATAGGGAAAAAAGAAGTTAAACCTGAAAATTCAAAGTGTTCCTGCAAAGGAACTCTTCAACATAAGATGACGAAATTTGGGCTGCCAAGTGCAATTCATCTACTCAGTTTTGCTGCCAAGTATCAACAAGATCGGGTGAAAAAATATCTGCTGAGAGTCCAGTAAACTCTGTTCTGTGGATGCTCTACAAACACTTTCAAATGAAAGTTTATTTTTCTCTGCTCTGCTTCGGTGTACATAAAGCGGTAACAAAGCATAGAGACCACAATGAGAATTCATTCAGTGAGTCAATTTTCAAGCAGCTAGCACAAACCGTGTTTGATTTCGATTTCCAAAAGCATGTATCCCTATAGGGGAAAATGTAGTAAAACCTAACTAAACCAAGTCATTCTGCAAAGGAATGATTCAGCCTAGCATAACAAAATTTGTGCTGCCAAGAGCAACTGGTATACACATTTTTTCTACCAAGTATCAACAAGTTCGGGTGAATAAACATTTGCTGAGATTCCAGTCAACTCAGAGTTCTCTGCAGCTTTGCAAATGCTTTCAAATGAAAGTGTATGTTCCTTGCCTCCGCTTAGAGCTACTACCACAGGGAACAAAGCATAGAGAGCACACCGAGAATGAATTGAGTGAGTCAAGTTTGAAGAAGCTAGCACAAACCGTGTTGGATATACAGTTCCAAATGCATGTATCCCCATAAGGTAAAAGGAAGTGAAACTTAAAATTCAAAGTGCTCCTGCAAACGAACGCTTCAACCCTGAAGAACGAAATTTGGGCAGCCAAGTGAAACCGGTATACTCATCTTTGCTGCCAAGTATCATCAAGATCGGGTGAAAAAAGTTTGCTGAGATTCCTGTAAACTCAGAGTTCTGTGGAAGCTCTGCAAACACTTTCAAATTAAAGTATATTTTCCTTGCCTATGCTTAGGTCTACTTCAACAGGAAACAAAGCATAGAGAGTGCACTGAGAACTAACTGAGTGAGTCAAGTTTCATGCAGCTAGTACCAACCGCGTTTGAGTTAGAGTTCCAAATGCATGTATCCCTATAGGGGAAAATGAAGTGAAACCTCAAATTTCAAAGTGTTCCTGCAAACGAACTATTCAACCTAGAAGATCTAAATTTGGGCAGCCAAATGCAACCGGTCTACTTATCTTTGCTGACGAGTAACAACAAGTTAGGGTGAAAAAATATTTGCTGAGAATCCAGGAAACTCACAGTTCTGTGGAATCACTGCAAAGGCTTTCAAATGAAAGTTTCTTTCCCTTGCCTCTGCTTAGGGTTACTTCAACAGAAAACAAAGCATAGAGATCACACTGAGAACTAGTTGAGTGAGTTTCAGTTTCAAGCAGCTAGCGTAAACCGTGTTTGATGTATAATTCCAGATGCATGTATCCCTATAAGGGAAAAGGAAGTGAAACCTAAACATTCAAAAGCGTTCCTGCAAACGAACTTTTCAACCTAGAAGAACGAAATTTGGGTAGCTAATTGCAACTGGTAAACTCATCTTTCCTGACAAGTATCATCAAGATCAGGTGAGTAATTATTTGCAGAGATTCCAGTTAACTTGGAGCTCTGTTGAAGCACTGTAAATGCTGTCTTAGGAAAGCGAATGTTCCTTGCCTCCACTTAGGACCACTTCACCAGGGAACCAATCACAGAGAGCACACCGGGAACTAATTGAGTGAGTCAAGCTTCAAGCAGCTGGCACAAACAGTGTTTGATTTAGAGCTCCAAATGCATGTATTCCTATAGGTTGAAATGAAGAGAAACCCCCAAAATTCAATGTCTTCCTGAAAGCAAATGTTTCAACGTAGAAGAACGAAATTTTGGCAGCCAAATGCAACTGGTAGGCTCATCTTTCTTACCTAGTGTCAACAAGATCAAGTGAAAAAATATTCGCTGAAATTCCAGTAAACTTGGGAGTTTTGTGGAAGCTCTGCAAACACTTACATAAGAAAGTGTATTTTCCTTGCCTCTGCTTGGGGATACTTCAGCAGGGGACAATGCATCAAGAGCCACGGAGAAGTCATTGAGTGGGCTAAGTTTCAAACAGGTATCACAAACTGTGTTTGATTGAGCATTCCAAATGCATGTATTCCTATAGGGAAAAAAGAAGTTAAACCTGAAAATTCAAAGTGTTCCTGCAAAGGAACTCTTCAACATAAGATGACGAAATTTGGGCTGCCAAGTGCAATTCATCTACTCAGTTTTGCTGCCAAGTATCAACCAGATCGGGTGAAAAAATATCTGCTGAGAGTCCAGGAAACTCTGTTCTGTGGATGCTCTACAAACACTTTCAAATGAAAGTTTATTTTTCTCTGCTCTACTTCGGTGTACATAAACCGGTAACAAAGCATAGAGAGCACAATGAGAATTCATTCAGTGAGTCAATTTTCAAGCAGCTAGCACAAACCGTGTTTGATTTCGATTTCCAAAAGCATGTATCCCTATAGGGGAAAATGTAGTAAAACCTAACTAATCCAAGTCATCCTGCAAAGGAATGATTCAGCCTAGCAGAACAAAATTTGTGCTGCCAAGAGCAACTGGTATACACATTTTTTCTACCAAGTATCAACAAGTTCGGGTGAATAAACATTTGCTGAGATTCCAGTCAACTCAGAGTTCTCTTCAGCTGTGCAAATGCTTTCAAATGACAGTGTATGTTCCTTGCCTCCGCTTCGAGCTACTACCACAGGGAACAAAGCATAGAGAGCACACCGAGAACGAATTGAGTGAGTCAAGTTTGAAGAAGCTAGCACAAACCGTGTTGGATATACAGTTCCAAATGCATGTATCCCCATAAGGGAAAAGGAAGTGAAACTTAAAATTCAAAGTGCTCCTGCAAACGAACGCTTCAACCCTGAAGAACGAAATTTGGGCAGCCAAGTGAAACCGGTATACTCATCTTTGCTGCCAAGTATCATCAAGATCGGGTGAAAAAATTTTGCTGAGATTCCTGTAAACACAGAGTTCTGTGGAAGCTCTGCAAACACTTTCAAATTAAAGTATATTTTCCTTGCCTCTGCTTAGGTCTACTTCAACAGGAAACAAAGCATAGAGAGTGCACTGAGAACTAACTGAGTGAGTCAAGTTTCATGCAGCTAGTACCAACCGCGTTTGAGTTAGAGTTCCAAATGCATGTATCCCTATAGGGGAAAATGAAGTGAAACCTCAAATTTCAAAGTGTTCCTGCAAACGAACTATTCAACCTAGAAGATCTAAATTTGGGCAGCCAAATGCAACCGGTCTACTTATCTTTGCTGTCGAGTAACAACAAGTTAGGGTGAAAAAATATTTGCTGAGAATCCAGGAAACTCACAGTTCTGTGGAATCACTGCAAAGGCTTTCAAATGAAAGTTTCTTTCCCTTGCCTCTGCTTAGGGTTACTTCAACAGAAAACAAAGCATAGAGATCACACTGAGAACTAGTTGAGTGAGTTTCAGTTTCAAGCAGCTAGCGTAAACCGTGTTTGATGTATAATTCCAGATGCATGTATCCCTATAAGGGAAAAAGAAGTGAAACCTAAACATTCAAAAGCGTTCCTGCAAACGAACTTTTCAACCTAGAAGAACGAAATTTGGGTAGCTAAGTGCAACTGGTAAACTCATCTTTCCTGACAAGTATCATCAAGATCAGGTGAGTAATTATTTGCAGAGATTCCAGTTAACTTGGAGCTCTGTTGAAGCACTGTAAATGCTTTCTTAGGAAAGCGAATGTTCCTTGCCTCCACTTAGGACCACTTCACCAGGGAACCAATCACAGAGAGCACACCGGGAACTAATTGAGTGAGTCAAGCTTCAAGCAGCTGGCACAAACAGTGTTTGATTTAGAGCTCCAAATGCATGTATTCCTATAGGTTGAAATGAAGAGAAACCCCCCAAATTCAATGTCTTCCTGAAAGCAAATGTTTCAACGTAGAAGAACGAAATTTTGGCAGCCAAATGCAACTGGTATGCTCATCTTTCTTACCTAGTGTCAACAAGATCAAGTGAAAAAATATTCGCTGAAATTCCAGTAAACTTGGGAGTTTTGTGGAAGCTCTGCAAACACTTACATAAGAAAGTGTATTTTCCTTGCCTCTGCTTGGGGATACTTCAGCAGGGGACAATGCATCAAGAGCCACGGAGAAGTCATTGAGTGGGCTAAGTTTCAAACAGGTATCACAAACTGTGTTTGATTGAGCATTCCAAATGCATGTATTCCTATAGGGAAAAAAGAAGTTAAACCTGAAAATTCAAAGTGTTCCTGCAAAGGAACTCTTCAACATAAGATGACGAAATTTGGGCTGCCAAGTGCAATTCATCTACTCAGTTTTGCTGCCAAGTATCAACCAGATCGGGTGAAAAAATATCGGCTGAGAGTCCAGGAAACTCTGTTCTGTGGATGCTCTACAAACACTTTCAAATGAAAGTTTATTTTTCTCTGTTCTACTTCGGTGTACATAAACCGGTAACAAAGCATAGAGAGCACAATGAGAATTCATTCAGTGAGTCAATTTTCAAGCAGCTAGCACAAACCGTGTTTGATTTCGATTTCCAAAAGCATGTATCCCTATAGGGGAAAATGTAGTAAAACCTAACTAATCCAAGTCATCCTGCAAAGGAATGATTCAGCCTAGCAGAACAAAATTTGTGCTGCCAAGAGCAACTGGTATACACATTTTTTCTACCAAGTATCAACAAGTTCGTGTGAATAAACATTTGCTGAGATTCCAGTCAACTCAGAGTTCTCTGCAGCTTTGCAAATGCTTTCAAATGACAGTGTATGTTCCTTGCCTCCGCTTCGAGCTACTACCACAGGGAACAAAGCATAGAGAGCACACCGAGAACGAATTGAGTGAGTCAAGTTTGAAGAAGCTAGCACAAACCGTGTTGGATATACAGTTCCAAATGCATGTATCCCCATAAGGGAAAAGGAAGTGAAACTTAAAATTCAAAGTGCTCCTGCAAACGAACGCTTCAACCCTGAAGAACGAAATTTGGGCAGCCAAGTGAAACCGGTATAGTCATCTTTGCTGCCAAGTATCATCAAGATCGGGTGAAAAAATTTTGCTGAGATTCCAGTAAACTCAGAGTTGTGTGGAAGCTCTGCAAACACTTTCAAATTAAAGTATATTTTCCTTGCCTATGCTTAGGTCTACTTCAACAGGAAACAAAGCATAGAGAGTGCACTGAGAACTAACTGAGTGAGTCAAGTTTCATGCAGCTAGTACCAACCGCGTTTGAGTTAGAGTTCCAAATGCATGTATCCCTATAGGGGAAAATGAAGTGAAACCTCAAATTTCAAAGTGTTCCTGCAAAGGAACTATTGAACCTAGAAGATCTAAATTTGGGCAGCCAAATGCAACCGGTCTACTTATCTTTGCTGTCGAGTAACAACAAGTTAGGGTGAAAAAATATTTGCTGAGAATCCAGGAAACTCACAGTTCTGTGGAATCACTGCAAAGGCTTTCAAATGAAAGTTTCTTTCCCTTGCCTCTGCTTAGGGTTACTTCAACAGAAAACAAAGCATAGAGATCACACTGAGAACTAGTTGAGTGAGTTTCAGTTTCAAGCAGCTAGCGTAAACCGTGTTTGATGTATAATTCCAGATGCATGTATCCCTATAAGGGAAAAGGAAGTGAAACCTAAACATTCAAAAGCGTTCCTGCAAACGAACTTTTCAACCTAGAAGAACGAAATTTGGGTAGCTAAGTGCAACTGGTAAACTCATCTTTCCTGACAAGTATCATCAAGATCAGGTGAGTAATTATTTGCAGAGATTCCAGTTAACTTGGAGCTCTGTTGAAGCACTGTAAATGCTTTCTTAGGAAAGCGAATGTTCCTTGCCTCCACTTAGGACCACTTCACCAGGGAACCAATCACAGAGAGCACACCGGGAACTAATTGAGTGAGTCAAGCTTCAAGCAGCTGGCACAAACAGTGTTTGATTTAGAGCTCCAAATGCATGTATTCCTATAGGTTAAAATGATGAGAAACCCCCCAAATTCAATGTCTTCCTGAAAGCAAATGTTTCAACGTAGAAGAACGAAATTTTGGCAGCCAAATGCAACTGGTATGCTCATCTTTCTTACCTAGTATCAACAAGATCAAGTGAAAAAATATTCGCTGAAATTCCAGTAAACTTGGGAGTTTTGTGGAAGCTCTGCAAACACTTACATAAGAAAGTGTATTTTCCTTGCCTCTGCTTGGGGATACTTCAGCAGGGGACACTGCATCAAGAGCCACTGAGAAGTCATTGAGTGGGCCAAGTTTCAAACAGGTATCACAAACTGTGTTTGATTGAGCATTCCAAATGCATGTATTCCTATAGGGAAATAAGAAGTTAAACCTGAAAATTCAAAGTGTTCCTGCAAAGGAACTCTTCAACATAAGATGACGAAATTTGGGCTGCCAAGTGCAACTCATCTACTCAGTTTTGCTGCCAAGTATCAACAAGATCGGGTGAAAAAATATCTGCTGAGAGTCCAGTAAACTCTGTTCTGTGGATGCTCTACAAACACTTTCAAATGAAAGATTATTTTTCTCTGCTCTGCTTCGGTGTACATAAACCGGTAACAAAGCATAGAGAGCACAATGAGAATTCATTCAGTGAGTCAATTTTCAAGCAGCTAGCACAAACCGTGTTTGATTTCGATTTCCATCAGCATGTATCCCTATAGGGGAAAATGTAGTAAAACCTAACTAATCCAAGTCATCCTGCAAAGGAATGATTCAGCCTAGCAGAACAAAATTTGTGCTGCCAAGAGCAACTGGTATACACATTTTTTCTACCAAGTATCAACAAGTTCGGGTGAATAAACATTTGCTGAGATTCCAGTCAACTCAGAGTTCTCTGCAGCTTTGCAAATGCTTTCAAATGAAAGTGTATGTTCCTTGCCTCCGCTTAGAGCTACTACCACAGGGAACAAAGCATAGAGAGCACACCGAGAACGAATTGAGTGAGTCAAGTTTGAAGAAGCTAGCACAAACCGTGTTGGATATACAGTTCCAAATGCATGTATCCCCATAAGGGAAAAGGAAGTGAAACTTAAAATTCAAAGTGCTCCTGCAAACGAACGCTTCAACCCTGAAGAACGAAATTTGGGCAGCCAAGTGAAACCGGTATACTCATCTTTGCTGCCAAGTATCATCAAGATCGGGTGAAAAAATTTGCTGAGATTCCAGTAAACTCAGAGTTCTGTGGAAGCTCTGCAAACACTTTCAAATGAAAGTATATTTTCCTTGCCTCTGCTTAGGGCTACTTCAACAGGAAACAAAGCATAGAGAGTGCCCTGAGAACTAACTGAGTGAGTCAAGTTTCATGCAGCTAGTACCAACCGCGTTTGAGTTAGAGTACCAAATGCATGTATCCCTATAGGGGAAAATGAAGTGAAACCTCAAATTTCAAAGTGTTCCTGCAAACGAACTATTCAACCTAGAAGATCTAAATTTGGGCAGCCAAATGCAACCGGTCTACTTATCTTTGCTGTCGAGTAACAACAAGTTAGGGTGAAAAAATATTTGCTGAGAATCCAGGAAACTCACAGTTCTGTGGAATCACTGCAAAGGCTTTCAAATGAAAGTTTCTTTCCCTTGCCTCTGCTTAGGGTTACTTCAACAGAAAACAAAGCATAGAGATCACACTGAGAACTAGTTGAGCGAGTTTCAGTTTCAAGCAGCTAGCGTAAACCGTGTTTGATGTATAATTCCAGATGCATGTATCCCTATAAGGGAAAAGGAAGTGAAACCTAAACATTCAAAAGCGTTCCTGCAAACGAACTTTTCAACCTAGAAGAACGAAATTTGGGTAGCTAAGTGCAACTGGTAAACTCATCTTTCCTGACAAGTATCATCAAGATCAGGTGAGTAATTATTTGCAGAGATTCCAGTTAACTTGGAGCTCTGTTGAAGCACTGTAAATGCTTTCTTAGGAAAGCGAATGTTCCTTGCCTCCACTTAGGACCACTTCACCAGGGAACCAATCACAGAGAGCACACCGGGAACTAATTGAGTGAGTCAAGCTTCAAGCAGCTGGCACAAACAGTGTTTGATTTAGAGCTCCAAATGCATGTATTCCTATAGGTTAAAATGAAGAGAAACCCCCCAAATTCAATGTCTTCCTGAAAGCAAATGTTTCAACGTAGAAGAACGAAATTTTGGCAGCCAAATGCAACTGGTATGCTCATCTTTCTTACCTAGTATCAACAAGATCAAGTGAAAAAATATTCGCTGAAATTCCAGTAAACTTGGGAGTTTTGTGGAAGCTCTGCAAACACTTACATAAGAAAGTGTATTTTCCTTGCCTCTGCTTGGGGATACTTCAGCAGGGGACACTGCATAAAGAGCCACTGAGAAGTCATTGAGTGGGCCAAGTTTCAAACAGGTATCACAAACTGTGTTTGATTGAGCATTCCAAATGCATGTATTCCTATAGGGAAATAAGAAGTTAAACCTGAAAATTCAAAGTGTTCCTGCAAAGGAACTCTTCAACATAAGATGACGAAATTTGGGCTGCCAAGTGCAACTCATCTACTCAGTTTTGCTGCCAAGTATCAACAAGATCGGGTGAAAAAATATCTGCTGAGAGTCCAGTAAACTCTGTTCTGTGGATGCTCTACAAACACTTTCAAATGAAAGATTATTTTTCTCTGCTCTGCTTCGGTGTACATAAACCGGTAACAAAGCATAGAGAGCACAATGAGAATTCATTCAGTGAGTCAATTTTCAAGCAGCTAGCACAAACCGTGTTTGATTTCGATTTCCTTCAGCATGTATCCCTATAGGGGAAAATGTAGTAAAACCTAACTAATCCAAGTCATCCTGCAAAGGAATGATTCAGCCTAGCAGAACAAAATTTGTGCTGCCAAGAGCAACTGGTATACACATTTTTTCTACCAAGTATCAACAAGTTCGGGTGAATAAACATTTGCTGAGATTCCAGTCAACTCAGAGTTCTCTGCAGCTTTGCAAATGCTTTCAAATGAAAGTGTATGTTCCTTGCCTCCGCTTAGAGCTACTACCAAGGGAACAAAGCATAGAGAGCACACCGAGAACGAATTGAGTGAGTCAAGTTTGAAGAAGCTAGCACAAACCGTGTTGGATATACAGTTCCAAATGCATGTATCCCCATAAGGGAAAAGGAAGTGAAACTTAAAATTCAAAGTGCTCCTGCAAACGAACGCTTCAACCCTGAAGAACGAAATTTGGGCAGCCAAGTGAAACCGGTATACTCATCTTTGCTGCCAAGTATCATCAAGATCGGGTGAAAAAATTTGCTGAGATTCCAGTAAACTCAGAGTTCTGTGGAAGCTCTGCAAACACTTTCAAATGAAAGTATATTTTCCTTTCCTCTGCTTAGGGCTACTTCAACAGGAAACAAAGCATAGAGAGTGCACTGAGAACTAACTGAGTGAGTCAAGTTTCATGCAGCTAGTACCAACCGCGTTTGAGTTAGAGTTTCAAATGGATGTATCCCTATAGGGGAAAATGAAGTGAAACCTCAAATTTCAAAGTGTTCCTGCAAACGAAGTATTCAACCTAGAAGATCTAAATTTGGGCAGCCAAATGCAACCGGTCTACTTATCTTTGCTGTCGAGTAACAACAAGTTAGGGTGAAAAAATATTTGCTGAGAATCCAGGAAACTCACAGTTCTGTGGAATCACTGCAAAGGCTTTCAAATGAAAGTTTCTTTCCCTTGCCTCTGCTTAGGGTTACTTCAACAGAAAACAAAGCATAGAGATCACACTGAGAACTAGTTGAGTGAGTTTCAGTTTCAAGCAGCTAGCATAAACCGTGTTTGATGTATAATTCCAGATGCATGTATCCCTATAAGGGAAAAGGAAGTGAAACCTAAACATTCAAAAGCGTTCCTGCAAACGAACTTTTCAACCTAGAAGAACGAAATTTGGGTAGCTAAGTGCAACTGGTAAACTCATCTTTCCTGACAAGTATCATCAAGATCAGGTGAGTAATTATTTGCAGAGATTCCAGTTAACTTGGAGCTCTGTTGAAGCACTGTAAATGCTTTCTTAGGAAAGCGAATGTTCCTTGCCTCCGCTTAGAGCTACGACCACAGGGAACAAAGCATAGAGAATACACTGAGAACGAATTGAGTGAGTCAAGTTTGAAGAAGCTAGCACAAACCATGTTGGATATACAGTTCCAAATGCATGTATCCCCATAAGGGAAAAGGAAGTGAAACTTAAAATTCAAAGTGCTCCTGCAAACGAACGCTTCAACCCTGAAGAACAAAATTTGGGCAGCCAAGTGAAACCGGTATACTCATCTTTGCTGCCAAGTATCATCAAGTTCGGGTGAAAAAATTTTGCTGAGATTCCAGTAAACTCAGACTTCTGTGGAAGCTCTGCAAACACTTTCAAATGAAAGTATATTTTCCTTGCCTCTGCTTAGGGCTACTTCAACAGGAAACAAAGCATAGAGAGTGCACTGAGAACTAACTGAGTGAGTCAAGTTTCATGCAGCTAGTACCAACGGCGTTTGGGTTAGAGTTCCAAATGCATGTTTCCCTATAGGGGAAAATGAAGTGAAACCTCAAATTTCAAAGAGTTCCTGCAAACGAACTATTCAACCTAGAAGATCTAAATTTGGGCAGCCAAATGCAACCGGTCTACCTATCTTTGCTGTCGAGTAACAACAAGTTAGGGTGAAAAAATATTTGCTGAGAATCCAGGAAACTCACAGTTCTGTGGAATCACTGCAAAGGCTTTTAAATGAAAGTTTCTTTCCCTTGCCTCTGCTTAGGGTTACTTCAACAGAAAACAAAGCATAGAGATCACACTGAGAACTAGTTGAGTGAGTTTCCGTTTCAAGCAGCTAGCATAAACCGTGTTTGATGTATAATTCCAGATGCATGTATCCCTATAAGGGAAAAGGAAGTGAAACCTAAACATTCAAAAGCGTTCCTGCAAACGAACTTTTCAACCTAGAAGAACGAAATTTGGGTAGCTAAGTGCAACTGGTAAACTCATCTTTCCTGACAAGTATCATCAAGATCAGGTGAGTAATTATTTGCAGAGATTCCAGTTAACTTGGAGCTCTGTTGAAGCACTGTAAATGCTTTCTTAGGAAAGCGAATGTTCCTTGCCTCCACTTAGGACCACCTCACCAAGGAACCAATCACAGAGAGCACACCAGGAACTAATTGAGTGAGTCAAGCTTCAAGCAGCTGGCACAAACAGTGTTTGATTTAGAGCTCCAAATGCATGTATTCCTATAGGTTAAAATGAAGAGAAACCCCCCAAATTCAATGTCTTCCTGAAAGCAAATGTTTCAACGTAGAAGAACGAAATTTTGGCAGCCAAATGCAACTGGTATGCTCATCTTTCTTACCTAGTATCAACAAGATCAAGTGAAAAAATATTCGCTGAAATTCCAGTAAACTTGGGAGTTTTGTGGAAGCTCTGCAAACACTTACATAAGAAAGTGTATTTTCCTTGCCTCTGCTTGGGGATACTTCAGCAGGGGACAATGCATAAAGAGCCACTGAGAAGTCATTGAGTGGGCCAAGTTTCAAACAGGTATCACACACTGTGTTTGATTGAGCATTCCAAATGCATGTATTCCTATAGGGAAAAAAAAAAGTTAAACCTGAAAATTCAAAGTGTTCCTGCAAAGGAACTCTTCAACATAAGATGACGAAATTTGGGCTGCCAAGTGCAACTCATCTACTCAGTTTTGCTGCCAAGTATCAACAAGATCGGGTGAAAAAATATCTGCTGAGAGTCCAGTAAACTCTGTTCTGTGGATGCTCTACAAACACTTTCAAATGAAAGTTGATATTTCTCTGCTCTGCTTCGGTGTACATAAACCGGTAACAAAGCATAGAGAGCACAATGAGAATTCATTCAGTGAGTCAATTTTCAAGCAGCTAGCACAAACCGTGTTTGATTTCGATTTCCAAAAGCATGTATCCCTATAGGGGAACATGTAGTAAAACCTAACTGATCCAAGTCATCCTGCAAAGGAATGATTCAGCCTAGCAGAACAAAATTTGTGCTGCCAAGAGCAACTGGTATACACATTTTTTCTACCAAGTATCAACAAGTTCGGGTGAATAAACATTTGCTGAGATTCCAGTCAACTCAGAGTTCTCTGCAGCTTTGCAAATGCTTTCAAATGAAAGTGTATGTTCCTTGCCTCCGCTTAGAGCTACGACCACAGGGAACAAAGCATAGAGAGCACACCGAGAACGAATTGAGTGAGTCAAGTTTGAAGAAGCTAGCACAAACCGTGTTGGATATACAGTTCCAAATGCATGTATCCCCATAAGGGAAAAGGAAGTGAAACTTAAAATTCAAAGTGCTCCTGCAAACGAACGCTTCAACCCTGAAGAACGAAATTTGGGCAGCCAAGTGAAACCGGTATACTCATCTTTGCTGCCAAGTATCATCAAGATCGGGTGAAAAAATTTTGCTGAGATTCCAGTAAACTCAGAGTTCTGTGGAAGCTCTGCAAACACTTTAAATGAAAGTATATTTTCCTTGCCTCTGCTTAGGGCTACTTCAACAGGAAACAAAGCATAGAGAGTGCACTGAGAACTAACTGAGTGAGTCAAGTTTCATGCAGCTAGTACAAACCGTGTTTGAGTTAGAGTTCCAAATGCATGTATCCCTATAGGGGAAAATGAAGTGAAACCTCAAATTTCAAAGTGTTCCTGCAAACGAACTATTCAACCTAGAATATCTAAATTTGGGCAGCCAAATGCAACCGGTCTACTTATCTTTGTTGTCGAGTAACAACAAGTTAGGGTGAAAAAATATTTGCTGAGAATCCAGGAAACTCACAGTTCTGTGGAATCACTGCAAAGGATTTCAAATGTAAGTTTCTTTCCCTTGCCTCTGCTTAGGGTTACTTCAACAGAAAACAAAGCATAGAGATCACACTGAGAACTAGTTGAGTGAGTTTCCGTTTCAAGCAGCTAGCATAAACCGTGTTTGATGTATAATTCCAGATGCATGTATCCCTATAAGGGAAAAGGAAGTGAAACCTAAACATTCAAAAGCGTTCCTGCAAACGAACTTTTCAACCTAGAAGAAGGAAATTTGGGTAGCTAAGTTTAACTGGTAAACTCATCTTTCCTGACAAATATCATCAAGATCAGGTGAGTAATTATTTGCAGAGATTCCAGTTAATTGGAGCTCTGTTGAAGCACTGTAAATGCTTTCTTAGGAAAGCGAATGTTCCTTGCCTCCACTTAGGACCACCTCACCAAGGAACCAATCACAGAGAGCACACCAGGAACTAATTGAGTGAGTCAAGCTTCAAGCAGCTGGCACAAACAGTGTTTGATTTAGAGCTCCAAATGCATGTATTCCTATAGGTTAAAATGAACAGAAACCCCCCAAATTCAATGTCTTCCTGAAAGCAAATGTTTCAACGTAGAAGAACGAAATTTTGGCAGCCAAATGCAACTGGTATGCTCATCTTTCTTACCTAGTATCAACAAGATCAAGTGAAAAAATATTCGCTGAAATTCCAGTAAACTTGGGAGTTTTGTGGAAGCTCTGCAAACACTTACATAAGAAAGTGTATTTTCCTTGCCTCTGCTTGGGGATACTTCAACAGGGGACAATGCATCAAGAGCCACTGAGAAGTCATTGAGTGGGCCAAGTTTCAAACAGGTATCACAATCTGTGTTTGATTGAGCATTCCAAATGCATGTATTCCTATAGGGAAAAAAGAAGTTAAACCTGAAAATTCAAAGTGTTCCTGCAAAGGAACTCTTCAACATAAGATGACGAAATTTGGGCTGCCAAGTGCAATTCATCTACTCAGTTTTGCTGCCAAGTATCAACAAGATCGGGTGAAAAAATATCTGCTGAGAGTCCAGTAAACTCTGTTCTGTGGATGCTCTACAAACACTTTCAAAAGAAAGTTTATATTTCTCTGCTCTGCTTCGGTGTACATAAACCGGTAACAAAGCATAGAGAGCACAATGAGAATTCATTCAGTGAGTCAATTTTCAAGCAGCTAGCACAAACCGTGTTTGATTTCGTTTTCCATAAGCATGTATCCCTATAGGGGAAAATGTAGTAAAACCTAACTGATCCAAGTCATCCTGCAAAGGAATGATTCAGCCTAGCAGAACAAAATTTGTGCTGCCAAGAGCAACTGGTATACACATTTTTTCTACCAAGTATCAACAAGTTCGGGTGAATAAACATTTGTTGAGATTCCAGTATACTCAGAGTTCTCTGCAGCTTTGCAAATGCTTTCAAATGAAAGTGTATGTTCCTTGCCTCCGCTTAGAGCTACGACCACAGGGAACAAAGGATAGAGAGCACACCGAGAACGAATTGAGTGAGTCAAGTTTGAAGAAGCTAGCACAAACCGTGTTGGATATACAGTTCCAAATGCATGTATCCCCATAAGGGAAAAGGAAGTGAAACTTAAAATTCAAAGTGCTCCTGCAAACGAACGCTTCAACCCTGAAGAACGAAATTTGGGCAGCCAAGTGAAACCGGTATACTCATCTTTGCTGCCAAGTATCATCAAGATCGGGTGAAAAAATTTTGCTGAGATTCCAGTAAACTCAGACTTCTGTGGAAGCTCTGCAAACACTTTAAAATGAAAGTATATTTTCCTTGCCTCTGCTTAGGGCTACTTCAACAGGAAACATAGCATAGAGAGTGCACTGAGAACTAACTGAGTGAGTCAAGTTTCATGGAGCTAGTACCAACCGCGTTTGAGTTAGAGTTCCAAATGCATGTATCCCTATAGGGGAAAATGAAGTGAAACCTCAAATTTCAAAGTGTTCCTGCAAACGAACTATTCAACCTAGAAGATCTAAATTTGGGCAGCCAAATGCAACCGGTCTACTTATCTTTGCTGTCCAGTAACAACAAGTTAGGGTGAAAAAATATTTGCTGAGAATCCAGGAAACTCACAGTTCTGTGGAATCACTGCAAAGGCTTTCAAATGAAAGTTTCTTTCCCTTGCCTCTGCTTAGGGTTACTTCAACAGAAAACAAAGCATAGAGATCACACTGAGAACTAGTTGAGTGAGTTTCGGTTTCAAGCAGCTAGCATAAACCGTGTTTGATGTATAATTCCAGATGCATGTATCCCTATAAGGGAAAAGGAAGTGAAACCTAAACATTCAAAAGCGTTCCTGCAAAGGAACTTTTCAACCTAGAAGAACGAAATTTGGGTAGCTAAGTGCAACTGGTAAACTCATCTTTCCTGACAAGTATCATCAAGATCAGGTGAGTAAATATTTGCAGAGATTCCAGTTAACTTGGAGCTCTGTTGAAGCTCTGTAAATGCTTTCTTAGGAAAGCGAATGTTCCTTGCCTCCACTTAGGACCACTTCACCAGGGAACCAATCACAGAGAGCACACCGGGAACTAATTGAGTGAGTCAAGCTTCAAGCAGCTGGCACAAACAGTGTTTGATTTAGAGCTCCAAATGCATGTATTCCTATAGGTTAAAATGAAGAGAAACCCCCCAAATTCAATGTCTTCCTGAAAGCAAATGTTTCAACGTAGAAGAACGAAATTTTGGCAGCGAAATGCAACTGGTATGCTCATCTTTCTTACATAGTATCAACAAGATCAAGTGAAAAAATATTCGCTGAAATTCCAGTAAACTTGGGAGTTTTGTGGAAGCTCTGCAAACACTTACATAAGAAAGTGTATTTTCCTTGCCTCTGCTTGGGGATACTTCAGCAGGGGAAAATGCATAAAGAGCCACTGAGAAGTCATTGAGTGGGCCAAGTTTCAAACAGGTATCACAAACTGTGTTTGATTGAGCATTCCAAATGCATGTATTCCTATAGGGAAAAAAGAAGTTAAACCTGAAAATTCAAAGTGTTCCTGCAAAGGAACTCTTCAACATAAGATGACGAAATTTGGGCTGCCAAGTGCAACTCATGTACTCAGTTTTGCTGCCAAGTATCAACAAGATCGGGTGAAAAAATATCTGCTGAGAGTCCAGTAAACTCTGTTCTGCGGATGCTCTACAAACACTTTCAAATGAAAGTTTATTTTTCTCTGCTCTGCTTCGGTGTACATAAACCGGTAACAAAGCATAGAGAGCACAATGAGAATTCATTCAGTGAGTCAATTTTCAAGCAGCTAGCACAAACCGTGTTTGATTTCGATTTCCAAAAGCATGTATCCCTATAGGGGAAAATGTAGTAAAACCTAACTAATCCAAGTCATCCTGCAAAGGAATGATTCAGCCTAGCAGAACAAAATTTGTGCTGCCAAGAGCAACTGGTATACACATTTTTTCTACCAAGTATCAACAAGTTCGGGTGAATAAACATTTGCTGAGATTCCAGTCAACTCAGAGTTCTCTGCAGCTTTGCAAATGCTTTCAAATGAAAGTGTATGTTCCTTGCCTCCACTTAGAGCTACTACCACAGGGAACAAAGCATAGAGAGCACACCGAGAACGAATTGAATGAGTCAAGTTTGAAGAAGCTAGCACAAACCGTGTTGGATATACAGTTCCAAATGCATGTATCCCCATAAGGGAAAAGGAAGTGAAACTTAAAATTCAAAGTGCTCCTGCAAACGAACGCTTCAACCCTGAAGAACGAAATTTGGGCAGCCAAGTGAAACCGGTATACTCATCTTTGCTGCCAAGTATCATCAAGATCGGGTGAAAAAATTTTGCTGAGATTCCAGTAAACTCAGACTTCTGTGGAAGCTCTGCAAACACTTTCAAATGAAAGTATATTTTCCTTGCCTCTGCTTAGGGCTACTTCAACAGGAAACATAGCATAGAGAGTGCCCTGAGAACTAACTGAGTGAGTCAAGTTTCATGCAGCTAGTACAAACCGCGTTTGAGTTAGAGTTCCAAATGCATGTATCCCTATAGGGGAAAATGAAGTGAAACCTCAAATTTCAAAGTGTTCCTGCAAACGAACTATTCAACCTAGAAGATCTAAATTTGGGCAGCCAAATGCAACCGGTCTACTTATCTTTGCTGTCGAGTAACAACAAGTTAGGGTGAAAAAATATTTGCTGAGAATCCAGGAAACTCACAGTTCTGTGGAATCACTGCAAAGGCTTTCAAATGAAAGTTTCTTTCCCTTGCCTCTGCTTAGGGTTACTTCAACAGAAAACAAAGCATAGAGATCACACTGAGAACTAGTTGAGTGAGTTTCGGTTTCAAGCAGCTAGCATAAACTGTGTTTGATGTATAATTCCAGATGCATGTATCCCTATAAGGGAAAAGGAAGTGAAACCTAAACATTCAAAAGCGTTCCTGCAAACGAACTTTTCAACCTAGAAGAACGAAATTTGGGTAGCTAAGTGCAACTGGTAAACTCATCTTTCCTGACAAGTATCATCAAGATCAGGTGAGTAAATATTTGCAGAGATTCCAGTTAACTTGGAGCTCTGTTGAAGCTCTGTAAATGCTTTCTTAGGAAAGCGAATGTTCCTTGCCTCCACTTAGGACCACTTCACCAGGGAACCAATCACAGAGAGCACACCGGGAACTAATTGAGTGAGTCAAGCTTCAAGCAGCTGGCACAAACAGTGTTTGATTTAGAGCTCCAAATGCATGTATTCCTATAGGTTAAAATGAAGAGAAACCCCCCAAATTCAATGTCTTCCTGAAAGCAAATGTTTCAACGTAGAAGAACGAAATTTTGGCAGCCAAATGCAACTGGTATGCTCATCTTTCTTACCTAGTATCAACAAGATCAAGTGAAAAAATATTCGCTGAAATTCCAGTAAACTTGGGAGTTTTGTGGAAGCTCTGCAAACACTTACATAAGAAAGTGTATTTTCCTTGCCTCTGCTTGGGGATACTTCAGCAGGGGACAATGCATAAAGAGCCACTGAGAAGTCATTGAGTGGGCCAAGTTTCAAACAGGTATCACAAACTGTGTTTGATTGAGCATTCCAAATGCATGTATTCCTATAGGGAAAAAGAAGTTAAACCTGAAAATTCAAAGTGTTCCTGCAAAGGAACTCTTCAACATAAGATGACGAAATTTGGGCTGCCAAGTGCAACTCATCTACTCAGTTTTGCTGCCAAGTATCAACAAGATCGGGTGAAAAAATATCTGCTGAGAGTCCAGTAAACTCTGTTCTGCGGATGCTCTACAAACGCTTTCAAATGAAAGTTTATTTTTCTCTGCTCTGCTTCGGTGTACATAAACCGGTAACAAAGCATAGAGAGCACAATGAGAATTCATTCAGTGAGTCAATTTTCAAGCAGCTAGCACAAACCGTGTTTGATTTCGATTTCCAAAAGCATGTATCCCTATAGGGGAAAATGTAGTAAAACCTAACTAATCCAAGTCATCCTGCAAAGGAATGATTCAGCCTAGCAGAACAAAATTTGTGCTGCCAAGAGCAACTGGTATACACATTTTTTCTACCAAGTATCAACAAGTTCGGGTGAATAAACATTTCCTGAGATTCCAGTCAACTCAGAGTTCTCTGCAGCTTTGCAAATGCTTTCAAATGAAAGTGTATGTTCCTTGCCTCCGCTTAGAGCTACTACCACAGGGAACAAAGCATAGAGAGCACACCGAGAACGAATTGAATGAGTCAAGTTTGAAGAAGCTAGCACAAACCGTGTTGGATATACAGTTCCAAATGCATGTATCCCCATAAGGGAAAAGGAAGTGAAACTTAAAATTCAAAGTGCTCCTGCAAACGAACGCTTCAACCCTGAAGAACGAAATTTGGGCAGCCAAGTGAAACCGGTATACTCATCTTTGCTGCCAAGTATCATCAAGATCGGGTGAAAAAATTTTGCTGAGATTCCAGTAAACTCAGACTTCTGTGGAAGCTCTGCAAACACTTTCAAATGAAAGTATATTTTCCTTGCCTCTGCTTAGGGCTACTTCAGCAGGAAACAAAGCATAGAGAGTGCACTGAGAACTAACTGAGTGAGTCAAGTTTCATGCAGCTAGTACCAACCGCGTTTGAGTTAGAGTTCCAAATGCATGTATCCCTATAGGGGAAAATGAAGTGAAACCTCAAATTTCAAAGTGTTCCTGCAAACGAACTATTCAACCTAGAAGATCTAAATTTGGGCAGCCAAATGCAACTGGTCTACTTATCTTTGCTTTCGAGTAACAACAAGTTAGGGTGAAAAAATATTTGCTGAGAATCCAGGAAACTCACAGTTCTGTGGAATCACTGCAAAGGCTTTCAAATGAAAGTTTCTTTCCCTTGCCTCTGCTTAGGGTTACTTCAACAGAAAACAAAGCATAGAGATCACACTGAGAACTAGTTGAGTGAGTTTCGGTTTCAAGCAGCTAGCATAAACCGTGTTTGATGTATAATTCCAGATGCATGTATCCCTATAAGGGAAAAGGAAGTGAAACCTAAACATTCAAAAGCGTTCCTGCAAAGGAACTTTTCAACCTAGAAGAACGAAATTTGGGTAGCTAAGTGCAACTGGTAAACTCATCTTTCCTGACAAGTATCATCAAGATCAGGTGAGTAAATATTTGCAGAGATTCCAGTTAACTTGGAGCTCTGTTGAAGCTCTGTAAATGCTTTCTTAGGAAAGCGAATGTTCCTTGCCTCCACTTAGGACCACTTCACCAGGGAACCAATCACAGAGAGCACACCGGGAACTAATTGAGTGAGTCAAGCTTCAAGCAGCTGGCACAAACAGTGTTTGATTTAGAGCTCCAAATGCATGTATTCCTATAGGTTAAAATGAAGAGAAACCCCCCAAATTCAATGTCTTCCTGAAAGCAAATGTTTCAACGTAGAAGAACGAAATTTTGGCAGCCAAATGCAACTGGTATGCTCATCTTTCTTACCTAGTATCAACAAGATCAAGTGAAAAAATATTCGCTGAAATTCCAGTAAACTTGGGAGTTTTGTGGAAGCTCTGCAAACACTTACATAAGAAAGTGTATTTTCCTTGCCTCTGCTTGGGGATACTTCAGCAGGGGACAATGCATAAAGAGCCACTGAGAAGTCATTGAGTGGGCCAAGTTTCAAACAGGTATCACAAACTGTGTTTGATTGAGCATTCCAAATGCATGTATTCCTATAGGGAAAAAAGAAGTTAAACCTGAAAATTCAAAGTGTTCCTGCAAAGGAACTCTTCAACATAAGATGACGAAATTTGGGCTGCCAAGTGCAACTCATCTACTCAGTTTTGCTGCCAAGTATCAACAAGATCGGGTGAAAAAATATCTGCTGAGAGTCCAGTAAACTCTGTTCTGCGGATGCTCTACAAACGCTTTCAAATGAAAGTTTATTTTTCTCTGCTCTGCTTCGGTGTACATAAACCGGTAACAAAGCATAGAGAGCACAATGAGAATTCATTCAGTGAGTCAATTTTCAAGCAGCTAGCACAAACCGTGTTTGATTTCGATTTCCAAAAGCATGTATCCCTATAGGGGAAAATGTAGTAAAACCTAACTAATCCAAGTCATCCTGCAAAGGAATGATTCAGCCTAGCAGAACAAAATTTGTGCTGCCAAGAGCAACTGGTATACACATTTTTTCTACCAAGTATCAACAAGTTCGGGTGAATAAACATTTGCTGAGATTCCAGTCAACTCAGAGTTCTCTGCAGCTTTGCAAATGCTTTCAAATGAAAGTGTATGTTCCTTGCCTCCGCTTAGAGCTACTACCACAGGGAACAAAGCATAGAGAGCACACCGAGAACGAATTGAATGAGTCAAGTTTGAAGAAGCTAGCACAAACCGTGTTGGATATACAGTTCCAAATGCATGTATCCCCATAAGGGAAAAGGAAGTGAAACTTAAAATTCAAAGTGCTCCTGCAAACGAACGCTTCAACCCTGAAGAACGAAATTTGGGCAGCCAAGTGAAACCGGTATACTCATCTTTGCTGCCAAGTATCATCAAGATCGGGTGAAAAAATTTTGCTGAGATTCCAGTAAACTCAGACTTCTGTGGAAGCTCTGCAAACACTTTCAAATGAAAGTATATTTTCCTTGCCTCTGCTTAGGGCTACTTCAGCAGGAAACAAAGCATAGAGAGTGCACTGAGAACTAACTGAGTGAGTCAACTTTCATGAAGCTAGTACCAACCGCGTTTGAGTTAGAGTTCCAAATGCATGTATCCCTATAGGGGAAAATGAAGTGAAACCTCAAATTTCAAAGTGTTCCTGCAAACGAACTATTCAACCTAGAAGATCTAAATTTGGGCAGCCAAATGCAACTGGTCTACTTATCTTTGCTGTCGAGTAACAACAAGTTAGGGTGAAAAAATATTTGCTGAGAATCCAGGAAACTCACAGTTCTGTGGAATCACTGCAAAGGCTTTCAAATGAAAGTTTCTTTCCCTTGCCTCTGCTTAGGGTAACTTCAACAGAAAACAAAGCATAGAGATCACACTGAGAACTAGTTGAGTGAGTTTCAGTTTCAAGCAGCTAGCGTAAACCGTGTTTGATGTATAATTCCAGATGCATGTATCCCTATAAGGGAAAAGGAAGTGAAACCTAAACATTCAAAAGCGTTCCTGCAAACGAACTTTTCAACCTAGAAGAACGAAATTTGGGTAGCTAAGTGCAACTGGTAAACTCATCTTTCCTGGCAAGTATCATCAAGATCAGGTGAGTAAATATTTGCAGAGATTCCAGTTAACTTGGAGCTCTGTTGAAGCTCTGTAAATGCTTTCTTAGGAAAGCAAATGTTCCTTGCCTCCACTTAGGACCACTTCACCAGGGAACCAATCACAGAGAGTACACCGGGAACTAATTGAGTGAGTCAAGCTTCAAGCAGCTGGCACAAACAGTGTTTGATTTAGAGCTCCAAATGCATGTATTCCTATAGGTTAAAATGATGAGAAACCCCCCAAATTCAATGTCTTCCTGAAAGCAAATGTTTCAACGTAGAAGAACGAAATTTTGGCAGCCAAATGCAACTGGTATGCTCATCTTTCTTACCTAGTATCAACAAGATCAAGTGAAAAAATATTCGCTGAAATTCCAGTAAACTTGGGAGTTTTGTGGAAGCTCTGCAAACACTTACATAAGAAAGTGTATTTTCCTTGCCTCTGCTTGGGGATACTTCAGCAGGGGACAATGCATAAAGAGCCACTGAGAAGTCATTGAGTGGGCCAAGTTTCAAACAGGTATCACAAACTGTGTTTGATTGAGCATTCCAAATGCATGTATTCCTATAGGGAAAAAAGAAGTTAAACCTGAAAATTCAAAGTGTTCCTGCAAAGGAACTCTTCAACATAAGATGACGAAATTTGTGCTGCCAAGTGCAACTCATCTACTCAGTTTTGCTGCCAAGTATCAACAAGATCGGGTGAAAAAATATCTGCTGAGAGTCCAGTAAACTCTGTTCTGTGGATGCTCTACAAACACTTTCAAATGAAAGTTTATTTTTCTCTGCTCTGCTTCGGTGTACATAAACCGGTAACAAAGCATAGAGACCACAATGAGAATTCATTCAGTGAGTCAATTTTCAAGCAGCTAGCACAAACCGTGTTTGATTTCGATTTCCAAAAGCATGTATCCCTATAGGGGAAAATGTAGTAAAACCTAACTAATCCAAGTCATCCTGCAAAGGAATGATTCAGCCTAGCAGAACAAAATTTGTGCTGCCAAGAGCAACTGGTATACACATTTTTTCTACCAAGTATCAACAAGTTCGGGTGAATAAACATTTGCTGAGATTCCAGTCAACTCAGAGTTCTCTGCAGCTTTGCAAATGCTTTCAAATGAAAGTGTATGTTCCTTGCCTCCGCTTAGAGCTACTACCACAGGGAACAAAGCATAGAGAGCACACCGAGAACGAATTGAGTGAGTCAAGTTTGAAGAAGCTAGCACAAACCGTGTTGGATATACAGTTCCAAATGCATGTATCCCCATAAGGGAAAAGGAAGTGAAACTTAAAATTCAAAGTGCTCCTGCAAACGAACGCTTCAACCCTGAAGAACGAAATTTGGGCAGCCAAGTGAAACCGGTATACTCATCTTTGCTGCCAAGTATCATCAAGATCGGGTGAAAAAATTTTGCTGAGATTCCAGTAAACTCAGACTTCTGTGGAAGCTCTGCAAACACATTCAAATGAAAGTATATTTTCCTTGCCTCTGCTTAGGGCTACTTCAACAGGAAACAAAGCATAGAGAGTGCACTGAGAACTAACTGAGTGAGTCAACTTTCATGCAGCTAGTACCAACCACGTTTGAGTTAGAGTTCCAAATGCATGTATCCCTATAGGGGAAAATGAAGTGAAACCTCAAATTTCAAAGTCTTCCTGCAAACGAACTATTCAACCTAGAAGATCTAAATTTGGGCAGCCAAATGCAACCGGTCTACTTATCTTTGCTGTCGAGTAACAACAAGTTAGGGTGAAAAAATATTTGCTGAGAATCCAGGAAACTCACAGTTCTGTGGAATCACTGCAAAGGCTTTCAAATGAAAGTTTTTTTCCCTTGCCTCTGCTTAGGGTTACTTCAACAGAAAACAAAGCATAGAGATCACACTGAGAACTAGTTGAGTGAGTTTCAGTTTCAAGCAGCTAGGTAAACCGTGTTTGATGTATAATTCCAGATGCATGTATCCCTATAAGGGAAAAGGAAGTGAAACCTAAACATTCAAAAGCGTTCCTGCAAACGAACTTTTCAACCTAGAAGAACGAAATTTGGGTAGCTAAGTGCAACTGGTAAACTCACCTTTCCTGACAAGTATCATCAAGATCAGGTGAGTAATTATTTGCAGAGATTCCAGTTAACTTGGAGCTCTGTTGAAGCACTGTAAATGCTTTCTTAGGAAAGCGAATGTTCCTTGCCTCCACTTAGGACCACTTCACCAGGGAACCAATCACAGAGAGCACACCGGGAACTAATTGAGTGAGTCAAGCTTCAAGCAGCTGGCACAAACAGTGTTTGATTTAAAGCTCCAAATGCATGTATTCCTATAGGTTAAAATGAAGAGAAACCCCCCAAATTCAATGTCTTCCTGAAAGCAAATGTTTCAACGTAGAAGAACGAAATTTTGGCAGCCAAATGCAACTGGTATGCTCACCTTTCTTACCTATTATCAACAAGATCAAGTGAAAAAATATTCGCTGAAATTCCAGTAAACTTGGGAGTTTTGTGGAAGGGCTGCAAACACTTACATAAGAAAGTGTATTTTCCTTGCCTCTGCTTGGGGATACTTCAGCAGGGGACAATGCATAAAGAGCCACTGAGAAGTCATTGAATGGGCCAAGTTTCAAACTGGTATCAAAACTGTGTTTGATTGAGCATTCCAAATGCATGTATTCCTATAGGGAAAAAAAGAAGTTAAACCTGAAAATTCAAAGTGTTCCTGCAAAGGAACTCTTCAACATAAGATGACGAAATTTGGGCTGCCAAGTGCAACTCATCTACTCAGTTTTGCTGCTAAGTATCAACAAGATCGGGTGAAAAAATATCTGTTGAGAGTCCAGGAAACTCTGTTCTGTGGATGCTCTACAAACAGTTTCAAATGAAATTTTATTTTTCTCTGCTCTGCTTCGGTGTACATAAACCGGTAACAAAGCATAGAGAGCACAATGAGAATTCATTCAGTGAGTCAATATTCAAGCAGCTAGCACAAACCGTGTTTGATTTCGATTTCCAAAAGCATGTATCCCTATAGGGGAAAATGTAGTAAAACCTAACTAATCCAAGTCATCCTGCAAAGGAATGATTCAGCCTAGCAGAACAAAATTTGTGCTGCCAAGAGCAACTGGTATACACATTTTTTCTACCAAGTATCAACAAGTTCGGGTGAATAAACATTTGCTGAGATTCCAGTAAACTCAGAGTTCTCTGCAGCTTTGCAAATGCTTTCAAATGAAAGTGTATGTTCCTTGCCTCCGCTTAGAGCTACTACCACAGGGAACAAAGCACAGAGAGCACACTGAGAACGAATTGAGTGAGTCAAGTTTGAAGAAGCTAGCACAAACCGTGTTGAATATACAGTTCCAAATACATGTATCCCCATAAGGGAAAAGGAAGTGAAACTTAAAATTCAAAGTGCTCCTGCAAACGAACGCTTCAACCCTGAAGAATGAAATTTGGGCAGCCAAGTGAAACCGGTATACTCATCTTTGCTGCCAAGTATCATCAAGATCGGGTGAAAAAATTTTGCTGAGATTCCAGTAAACTCAGACTTCTGTGGAAGCTCTGCAAACACTTTCAAATGAAAGTATATTTTCCTTGCCTCTGCTTAGGGCTACTTCAACAGGAAACAAAGCATAGAGAGTGCACTGAGAACTAACTGAGTGAGTCAAGTTTCATGCAGCTAGTACCAACCGCGTTTGAGTTAGAGTTCCAAATGCATGTATCCCTATAGGGGAAAATGAAGTGAAACCTCAAATTTCAAAGTGTTCCTGCAAACGAACTATTCAACCTAGAAGATCTAAATTTGGGCAGCCAAATGCAACCGGTCTACTTATCTTTGCTGTCGAGTAACAACAAGTTAGGGTGAAAAAATATTTGCTGAGAATCCAGGAAACTCACAGTTCTGTGGAATCACTGCAAAGGCTTTCAAATGAAAGTTTCTTTCCCTTGCCTCTGCTTAGGGTTACTTCAACAGAAAACAAAGCATAGAGATCACACTGAGAACTAGTTGAGTGAGTTTCAGTTTCAAGCAGCTAGCGTAAACCGTGTTTGATGTATAATTCCAGATGCATGTATCCCTATAAAGGAAAAGGAAGTGAAAACTAAACATTCAAAAGCGTTCCTGCAAACGAACTTTTCAACCTAGAAGAACGAAATTTGGGTAGCTAAGTGCAACTGGTAAACTCATCTTTCCTGACAAGTATCATCAAGATCAGGTGAGTAATTATTTGCAGAGATTCCAGTTAACTTGGAGCTCTGTTGAAGCACTGTAAATGCTTTCTTAGGAAAGCGAATGTTCCTTGCCTCCACTTAGGACCACTTCACCAGGGAACCAATCACAGAGAGCACACCGGGAATTAATTGAGTGAGTCAAGCTTCAAGCAGCTAGCACAAACAGTGTTTGATTTAGAGCTCCAAATGCATGTATTCCTATAGGTTAAAATGAAGAGAAACCCCCCAAATTCAATGTCTTCCTGAAAGCAAATGTTTCAACGTAGAAGAACGAAATTTTGTCAGCCAAATGCAACTGGTATGCTCATCTTTCTTACCTACTATCAACAAGATCAAGTGAAAAAATATTCGCTGAAATTCCAGTAAACTTGGGAGTTTTGTGGAAGCTCTGCAAACACTTACATAAGAAAGTGTATTTTCCTTTCCTCTGCTTGGGGATACTTCAGCAGGGGACAATGCATCAAGAGCCACTGAGAAATCATTGAGTGGGCCAAGTTTCAAACAGGTATCACAAACTGTGTTTGATTGAGCATTCCAAATGCATGTATTCCTATAGGGAAAAAAGAAGTTAAACCTGAAAATTCAAAGTGTTCCTGCAAAGGAACTCTTCAACATAAGATGACGAAATTTGGGCTGCCAAGTGCAACTCATCTACTCAGTTTTGCTGCCAAGTATCAACAAGATCGGGTGAAAAAATATCTGCTGAGAGTCCAGTAAACTCTGTTCTGTGGATGCTCTACAAACACTTTCAAATGAAAGTTTATTTTTCTCTGCTCTGCTTCGGTGTACATAAACCGGTAACAAAGCATAGAGAGCACAATGAGAATTCATTCAGTGAGTCAATTTTCAAGCAGCTAGCACAAACCGTGTTTGATTTCGATTTCCAAAAGCATGCATCCCTATAGGGGAAAATGTAGTAAAACCTAACTAATCCAAGTAATCCTGCAAAGGAATGATTCAGCCTAGCAGAACAAAATTTGTGCTGCCAAGAGCAACTGGTATACACATTTTTTCTACCAAGTATCAACAATTACGGGTGAATAAACATTTGCTGAGATTCCAGTCAACTCAGAGTTCTCTGCAGCTTTGCAAATGCTTTCAAATGAAAGTGTATGTTCCTTGCCTCCGCTTAGAGCTACTACCACAGGGAACAAAGCATAGAGAGCACACCGAGAACGAATTGAATGAGTCAAGTTTGAAGAAGCTAGCACAAACCGTGTTGGATATACAGTTCCAAATGCATGTATCCCCATAAGGGAAAAGGAAGTGAAACTTAAAATTCAAAGTGCTCCTGCAAAGGAACGCTTCAACCCTGAAAAACGAAATTTGGGCAGCCAAGTGAAACCGGTATAGTCATCTTTGCTGCCAAGTATCATCAAGATCGGGTGAAAAAATTTTGCTGAGATTCCAGTAAACTCAGAGTTCTGTGGAAGCTCTGCAAACACTTTCAAATGAAAGTATATTTTCCTTGCCTCTGCTTAGGGCTACTTCAACAGGAAACAAAGCATAGAGAGTGCACTGAGAACTAACTGAGTGAGTCAAGTTTCATGCAGCTAGTACCAACCGCGTTTGAGTTAGAGTTCCAAATGCATGTATCCCTATAGGGGAAAATGAAGTGAAACCTCAAATTTCAAAGTGTTCCTGCAAACGAACTATTCAACCTAGAATATCTAAATTTGGGCAGCCAAATGCAACCGGTCTACTTATCTTTGCTGTCGAGTAACAACAAGTTAGGGTGAAAAAATATTTGCTGAGAATCCAGGAAACTCACAGTTCTGTGGAATCACTGCAAAGGCTTTCAAATGAAAGTTTCTTTCCCTTGCCTCTGCTTAGGGTTACTTCAACAGAAAACAAAGCATAGAGATCACACTGAGAACTAGTTGAGTGAGTTTCAGTTTCAAGCAGCTAGCGTAAACCCTGTTTGATGTATAATTCCAGATGCATGTATCCCTATAAAGGAAAAGGAAGTGAAACCTAAACATTCAAAAGCGTTCCTGCAAACGAACTTTTCAACCTAGAAGAACGAAATTTGGGTAGCTAAGTGCAACTGGTAAACTCATCTTTCCTGACAAGTATCATCAAGATCAGGTGAGTAATTATTTGCAGAGATTCCAGTTAACTTGGAGCTCTGTTGAAGCACTGTAAATGCTTTCTTAGGAAAGCGAATGTTCCTTGCCTCCACTTAGGACCACTTCACCAGGGAACCAATCACAGAGAGCACACCGGGAATTAATTGAGTGAGTCAAGCTTCAAGCAGCTAGCACAAACAGTGTTTGATTTAGAGCTCCAAATGCATGTATTCCTATAGGTTAAAATGAAGAGAAACCCCCCAAATTCAATGTCTTCCTGAAAGCAAATGTTTCAACGTAGAAGAACGAAATTTTGTCAGCCAAATGCAACTGGTATGCTCATCTTTCTTACCTACTATCAACAAGATCAAGTGAAAAAATATTCGCTGAAATTCCAGTAAACTTGGGAGTTTTGTGGAAGCTCTGCAAACACTTACATAAGAAAGTGTATTTTCCTTTCCTCTGCTTGGGGATACTTCAGCAGGGGACAATGCATCAAGAGCCACTGAGAAATCATTGAGTGGGCCAAGTTTCAAACAGGTATCACAAACTGTGTTTGATTGAGCATTCCAAATGCATGTATTCCTATAGGGAAAAAAGAAGTTAAACCTGAAAATTCAAAGTGTTCCTGCAAAGGAACTCTTCAACATAAGATGACGAAATTTGGGCTGCCAAGTGCAACTCATCTACTCAGTTTTGCTGCCAAGTATCAACAAGATCGGGTGAAAAAATATCTGCTGAGAGTCCAGTAAACTCTGTTCTGTGGATGCTCTACAAACACTTTCAAATGAAAGTTTATTTTTCTCTGCTCTGCTTTGGTGTACATAAACCGGTAACAAAGCATAGACAGCACAATGAGAATTCATTCAGTGAGTCAATTTTCAAGCAGCTAGCACAAACCGTGTTTGATTTCGATTTCCAAAAGCATGCATCCCTATAGGGGAAAATGTAGTAAAACCTAACTAATCCAAGTAATCCTGCAAAGGAATGATTCAGCCTAGCAGAACAAAATTTGTGCTGCCAAGAGCAACTGGTATACACATTTTTTCTACCAAGTATCAACAATTACGGGTGAATAAACATTTGCTGAGATTCCAGTCAACTCAGAGTTCTCTGCAGCTTTGCAAATGCTTTCAAATGAAAGTGTATGTTCCTTGCCTCCGCTTAGAGCTACTACCACAGGGAACAAAGCATAGAGAGCACACCGAGAACGAATTGAATGAGTCAAGTTTGAAGAAGCTAGCACAAACCGTGTTGGATATACAGTTCCAAATGCATGTATCCCCATAAGGGAAAAGGAAGTGAAACTTAAAATTCAAAGTGCTCCTGCAAAGGAACGCTTCAACCCTGAAAAACGAAATTTGGGCAGCCAAGTGAAACCGGTATAGTCATCTTTGCTGCCAAGTATCATCAAGATCGGGTGAAAAAATTTTGCTGAGATTCCAGTAAACTCAGAGTTCTGTGGAAGCTCTGCAAACACTTTCAAATGAAAGTATATTTTCCTTGCCTCTGCTTAGGGCTACTTCAACAGGAAACAAAGCATAGAGAGTGCACTGAGAACAAACTGAGTGAGTCAAGTTTCATGCAGCTAGTACCAACCGCATTTGAGTTAGAGTTCCAAATGCATGTATCCCTATAGGGGAAAATGAAGTGAAACCTCAAATTTCAAAGTGTTCCTGCAAACGAACTATTCAACCTAGAAGATCTATATTTGGGCAGCCAAATGCAACCGGTCTACTTATCTTTGCTGTCGAGTAACAACAAGTTAGGGTGAAAAAATATTTGCTGAGAATCCAGGAAACTCACCGTTCTGTGGAATCACTGCAAAGGCTTTCAAATGAAAGTTTCTTTCCCTTGCCTCTGCTTAGGGTTACTTCAACAGAAAACAAAGCATAGAGATCACACTGAGAACTAGTTGAGTGAGTTTCAGTTTCAAGCAGCTAGCGTAAACCATGTTTGAGGTATAATTCCAGATGCATGTATCCCTATAAGGGAAAAGGAAGTGAAACCTAAACATTAAAAAGCGTTCCTGCAAACGAACTTTTCAACCTAGAAGAACGAAATTTGGGTAGCTAAGTGCAACTGGTAAACTCATCTTTCCTGACAAGTATCATCAAGATCAGGTGAGTAATTATTTGCAGAGATTCCAGTTAACTGGAGCTCTGTTGAAGCACTGTAAATGCTTTCTTAGGAAAGCGAATGTTCCTTGCCTCCACTTAGGACCACTTCACCAGGGAACCAATCACAGAGAGCACACCGGGAACTAATTGAGTGAGTCAAGCTTCAAGCAGCTGGCACAAACAGTGTTTGATTTAGAGCTCCAAATGCATGTATTCCTATAGGTTAAAATGAAGAGAAACCCCCCAAATTCAATGTCTTCCTGAAAGCAAATGTTTCAACGTAGAAGAACGAAATTTTGGCAGCCAAATGCAACTGGTATGCTCATCTTTCTTACCTAGTATCAACAAGATCAAGTGAAAAAATAGTCGCTGAAATTCCAGTAAACTTGGGAGTTTTGTGGAAGCTCTGCAAACACTTACATAAGAAAGTGTATTTTCCTTGCCTCTGCTTGGGGATACTTCAGCAGGGGACAATGCATCAAGAGCCACTGAGAAGTCATTGAGTGGGCCAAGTTTCAAACAGGTATCACAAACTGTGTTTGATTGAGCATTCCAAATGCATGTATTCCTATAGGGAAAAAAGAAGTTAAACCTGAAAATTCAAAGTGTTCCTGCAAAGGAACTCTTCAACATAAGATGACGAAATTTGGGCTGCCAAGTGCAACTCATCTACTCAGTTTTGCTGCCAAGTATCAACAAGATCGGGTGAAAAAATATCTGCTGAGAGTCCAGTAAACTCTGTTCTGTGGATGCTCTACAAACACTTTCAAATGAAAGTTTATTTTTCTCTGCTCTGCTTCGGTGTACATAAACCGGTAACAAAGCATAGAGAGCACAATGAGAATTCATTCAGTGAGTCAATTTTCAAGCAGCTAGCACAAACCGTGTTTGATTTCGATTTCCAAAAGCATGTATCCCTATAGGGGAAAATGTAGTAAAACCTAACTAATCCAAGTCATCCTGCAAAGGAATGATTCAGCCTAGCAGAACAAAATTTGTGCTGCCAAGAGCAACTGGTATACACATTTTTTCTACCAAGTATCAACAAGTTCGGGTGAATAAACATTTGCTGAGATTCCAGTCAACTCAGAGTTCTCTGCAGCTTTGCAAATGCTTTCAAATGAAAGTGTATGTTCCTTGCCTCCGCTTAGAGCTACTACCACAGGGAATAAAGCATAGAGAGCACACCGAGAACGAATTGAGTGAGTCAAGATTGAAGAAGCTAGCACAAACCGTGTTGGATATACAGTTCCAAATGCATGTATCCCCATAAGGGAAAAGGAAGTGAAACTTAAAATTCAAAGTACTCCAGCAAACGAACGCTTCAACACTGAATAACGAAATTTGGGCAGCCAAGTGAAACCGGTATACACATCTTTGCTGCCAAGTATCATCAAGATCGGGTGAAAAAATTTGGCTGAGATTCCAGTAAACTCAGAGTTCTGTGGAAGCTCTGCAAACACTTTCAAATGAAAGTATATTTTCCTTGCCTCTACTTAGGGCTACTTCAACAGGAAACAAAGCATAGAGATCACACTGAGAACTAGTTGAGTGAGTTTCCGTTTCAAGCATCTAGCATAAACCGTGTTTGATGTATAATTCCAGATGCATGTATCCCTATAAGGGAAAAGGAAGTGAAACCTAAACATTCAAAAGCGTTCCTGCAAACGAACTTTTCAACCTAGAAGAACGAAATTTGGGTAGCTAAGTGCAACTGGTAAACTCATTTTTCCTGACAAGTATCATCAAGATCAGGTGAGTAATTATTTGCAGAGATTCCAGTTAACTTGGAGCTCTGTTGAAGCACTGTAAATGCTTTCTTAGGAAAGCGAATGTTCCTTGCCTCCACTTAGGACCACTTCACCAGGGAACCAATCACAGAGAGCATACCGGGAACTATTTGAGTGAGTCAAGCTTCAAGCAGCTGGCACAAACAGTGTTTGATTTAGAGCTCCAAATGCATGTATTCCTATAGGTTAAAATGAAGAGAAACCCCCCAAATTCAATGTCTTCCTGAAAGCAAATGTTTCAACGTAGAAGAACGTAATTTTGGCAGCCAAATGCAACTGGTATGCTCATCTTTCTTACCTAGTATCAACAAGATCAAGTGAAAAAATATTCGCTGAAATTCCAGTAAACTTGGGAGTTTTGTGGAAGCTCTGCAAACACTTACATAAGAAAGTGTATTTTCCTTGCCTCTGCTTGGGGATACTTCAGCAGGGGACAATGCATCAAGAGCCACTGAGAAGTCATTGCGTGGGCCAAGTTTCAAACAGGTATCCCAAACTGTGTTTGATTGAGCATTTAAAATGCATGTATTCCTATAGGGAAAAAAGAAGTTAAACCTGAAAATTCAAAGTGTTCCTGCAAAGGAACTCTTCAACATAAGATGACGAAATTTGGGCTGCCAAGTGCAACTCATCTACTCAGTTTTGCTGCCAAGTATCAACAAGATCGGGTGAAAAAATATCTGCTGAGAGTCCAGTAAACTCTGTTCTGTGGATGCTCTACAAACACTTTCAAATGAAAGTTTATTTTTCTCTGCTCTGCTTTGGTGTACATAAACCGGTAACAAAGCATAGAGAGCACAATGAGAATTCATTCAGTGAGTCAATTTTCAAGCAGCTAGCACAAACCGTGTTTCATTTCGATTTCCAAAAGCATGTATCCCTATAGGGGAAAATGTAGTAAAACCTAACTAATCCAAGTCATCCTGCAAAGGAATGATTCAGCCTAGCAGAACAAAATTTGTGCTGCCAAGAGCAACTGGTATACACATTTTTTCTACCAAGTATCAACAAGTTCGGGTGAATAAACATTTGCTGAGATTCCAGTCAACTCAGAGTTCTCTGCAGCTTTGCAAATGCTTTCAAATGAACGTGTATGTTCCATGCCTCCGCTTAGAGCTACTACCACAGGGAACAAAGCATAGAGAGCACACCGAGAACGAATTGAGTGAGTCAAGTTTGAAGAAGCTAGCACAAACCGTGTTGGATATACAGTTCCAAATGCATGTATCCCCATAAGGGAAAAGGAAGTGAAACTTAAAATTCAAAGTGCTCCTGCAAACGAACGCTTCAACCCTGAAGAACGAAATTTGGGCAGCCAAGTGAAACCGGTATTCTCATCTTTGCTGCCAAGTATCATCAAGATCGGGTGAAAAAATTTTGCTGAGATTCCAGTAAACTCAGACTTCTGTGGAAGCTCTGCAAACACTTTCAAATGAAAGTATATTTTCCTTGCCTCTGCTTAGGGCTACTTCAACAGGAAACAAAGCATAGAGAGTGCCCTGAGAACTAACTGAGTGAGTCAAGTTTCATGCAGCTAGTACCAACCGCGTTTGAGTTAGAGTTCCAAATGCATGTATCCCTATAGGGGAAAATGAAGTGAAACCTCAAATTTCAAAGTGTTCCTGCAAACGAACTATTCAACCTAGAAGATCTAAATTTGGGCAGCCAAATGCAACCGGTCTACTTATTTTTGCTGTCAAGTAACAACAAGTTAGGGTGAAAAATATTTGCTGAGAATCCAGGAAACTCACAGTTCTGTGGAATCACTGCAAAGGCTTTCAAATGAAAGTTTCTTTCCCTTGCCTCTGCTTAGGGTTACTTCAACAGAAAACAAAGCATAGAGATCACACTGACAATTAGTTGAGTGAGTTTCAGTTTCAAGCAGCTAGCGTAAACCGTGTTTGATGTATAATTCCAGATGCATGTATCCCTATAAGGGAAAAGGAAGTGAAACCTAAACATTCAAAAGCGTTCCTGCAAACGAACTTTTCAACCTAGAAGAACGAAATTTGGGTAGCTAAGTGCAACTGGTAAACTCATCTTTCCTGACAAGTATCATCAAGATCAGGTGAGTAATTATTTGCAGAGATTCCAGTTAACTTGGAGCTCTGTTGAAGCACTGTAAATGCTTTCTTAGGAAAGCGAATGTTCCTTGCTTCCACCTAGGACCACTTCACCAGGGAACCAATCACAGAGAGCACACCGGGAAATAATTGAGTGAGTCAAGTTTCAAGCAGCTGGCACAAACAGTGTTTGATTTAGAGCTCCAAATGCATGTATTCCTATAGGTTAAAATGAAGAGAAACCCCCCAAATTCAATGTCTTCCTGAAAGCAAATGTTTCAACGTAGAAGAACGAAATTTTGGCAGCCAAATGCAACTGGTATGCTCAACTTTCTTACCTATGATCAACAAGATCAAGTGAAAAAATATTCACTGAAATTCCAGTAAACTTGGGAGTTTTGTGGAAGCTCTGCAAACACTTACATAAGAAAGTGTATTTTCCTTGCCTCTGCTTGGGGATACTTCAGCAGGGGACAATGCATAAAGAGCCACTGAGAAGTCATTGAGTGGGCCAAGTTTCAAACAGGTATCACAAACTGTGTTTGATTGAGCATTCCAAATGCATGTATTCCTATAGGGAAAAAAGAAGTTAAACCTGAAAATTCAAAGTGTTCCTGCAAAGGAACTCTTCAACATAAGATGACGAAATTTGGATGCCAAGTGCAATTCATCTATTCAGTTTTGCTGCCAAGTGTCAACAAGATCGGGTGAAAAAATATCGGCTGAGAGTCCAGGAAACTCTGTTCTGTGGATGCTCTACAAACACTTTCAAATGAAAGTTTATTTTTCTCTGCTCTGCTTCGGTGTACATAAACCGGTAACAAAGCATAGAGAGCACAATGAGAATTCATTCAGTGAGTCAATTTTCAAGCAGCTAGCACAAACCGTGTTTGATTTCGATTTCCAAAAGCATGTATCCCTAGAGGGGAAAATGTAGTAAAACCTAACTAATCCAAGTCATCCTGCAAAGGAATGATTCAGCCTAGCAGAAAAAAATTTGTGCTGCCAAGAGCAACTGGTATACACATTTTTTCTACCAAGTATCAACAAGTTCGGGTGAATAAACATTTGCTGAGATTCCAGTCAACTCAGAGTTCTCTGCAGCTTTGCAAATGCTTTCAAATGAAAGTGTATGTTCCTTGCCTCCGCTTAGAGCTACGACCACAGGGAACAAAGCATAGAGAGCACACCGAGAACGAATTGAGTGAGTCAAGTTTGAAGAAGCTAGCACAAACCGTGTTGGATATACAGTTCCAAATGCATGTATCCCCATAAGGGAAAAGGAAGTGAAACTTAAAATTCAAAGTGCTCCTGCAAAGGAACGCTTCAACCCTGAAGAACGAAATTTGGGCAGCCAAGTGAAACCGGTATACTCATCTTTGCTGCCAAGTATCATCAAGATCGGGTGAAAAAATTTTGCTGAGATTCCAGTAAACTCAGACTTCTGTGGAAGCTCTGCAAACACTTTCAAATGAAAGTATATTTTCCTTGCCTCTGCTTAGGGCTACTTCAACAGGAAACAAAGCATAGAGAGTGCACTGAGAACTAACTGAGTGAGTCAAGTTTCATGCAGCTAGTACCAACCGCGTTTGAGTTAGAGTTCCAAATGCATGTATCCCTAAAGGGGAAAATGAAGTGAAACCTCAAATTTCAAAGTGTTCCTGCAAATGAACTATTCAACCTAGAAGATCTAAATTTGGGCAGCCAAATGCAACCGGTCTACTTATCTTTGCTGTCGAGTAACAACAAGTTAGGGTGAAAAATTATTTGCTGAGAATCCAGGAAACTCACAGTTCTGTGGAATCACTGCAAAGGCTTTCAAATGAAAGTTTATTTCCCTTGCCTCTGCTTAGGGTTACTTCAACAGAAAACAAAGCATAGAGATCACACTGAGAACTAGTTGAGTGAGTTTCAGTTTCAAGCAGCTAGCGTAAACCGTGTTTGATGTATAATTCCAGATGCATGTATCCCTATAAGGGAAAAGGAAGTGAAACCTAAACATTCAAAAGCGTTCCTGCAAACGAACTTTTCAACCTAGAAGAACGAAATTTGGGTAGCTAAGTGCAACTGGTAAACTCATCTTTCCTGACAAGTATCATCAAGATCAGGTGAGTAATTATTTGCAGAGATTCCAGTTAACTTGGAGCTCTGTTGAAGCACTGTAAATGCTTTGTTAGGAAAGCAAATGTTCCTTGCCTCCACTTAGGACCACTTCACCAGGGAACCAATCACAGAGAGCACACCGGGAACTAATTGAGTGAGTCAAGCTTCAAGCAGCTAGCACAAACAGTGTTTGATTTAGAGCTCCAAATGCATGTATTCCTATAGGTTAAAATGAAGAGAAACCCCCCAAATTCAATGTCTTCCTGAAAGCAAATGTTTCAACGTAGAAGAACGAAATTTTGGCAGCCAAATGCAACTGGTATGCTCATCTTTCTTACCTAGTATCAACAAGATCAAGTGAAAAAATATTCACTGAAATTCCAGTAAACTTGGGAGTTTTGTGGAAGCTCTGCCAACACTTACACAAGAAAGTGTATTTTCCTTGCCTCTGCTTGGGGATACTTCAGCAGGGGACAATGCATCAAGAGCCACTGAGAAGTCATTGAGTGGGCCAAGTTTCAAACAGGTATCACAAACTGTGTTTGATTGAGCATTCCAAATGCATGTATTCCTATAGGGAAAAAAGAAGTTAAACCTGAAAATTCAAAGTGTTCCTGCAAAGGAACTCTTCAACATAAGATGACGAAATTTGGGCTGCCAAGTGGAACTCATCTACTCAGTTTTGCTGCCAAGTATCAACAAGATCGGGTGAAAAAATATCTGCTGAGAGTCCAGGAAACTCTGTTCTGTGGATGCTCTACAAACACATTCAAATGAAAGTTTATTTTTCTCTGCTCTGCTTCAGTGTACATAAACCGGTAACAAAGCCTAGAGAGCACAATGAGAATTCATTCAGTGAGTCAATTTTCAAGCAGCTAGCACAAACCGTGTTTGATTTCGATTTCCAAAGGCATGTATCCCTATAGGTGAAAATGTAGTTAAACCTAACTAATCCAAGTCATCCTGCAAAGGAATGATTCAGCCTAGCAGAACAAAATTTGTGCTGCCAAGAGCAACTGGTATACACATTTTTTCTACCAAGTATCAACAAGTTCGGGTGAATAAACATTTGCTGAGATTCCAGTCAACTCAGAGTTCTCTGCAGCTTTGCAAATGCTTTCAAATGAAAGTGTATGTTCCTTGCCTCCGCTTAGAGCTACTACCACAGGGAACAAAGCATAGAGAGCACACCGAGAACGAATTGAGTGAGTCAAGTTTGAAGAAGCTAGCACAAACCGTGTTGGATATACAGTTCCAAATGCATGTATCCCCATAAGGGAAAAGGAAGTGAAACTTAAAATTCAAAGTGCTCCTGCAAACGAACGCTTCAACCCTGAAGAACGAAATTTGGGCAGCCAAGTGAAACCGGTATACTCATCTTTGCTGCCAAGTATCATCAAGATCGGGTGAAAAAATTTTGCTGAGATTCCAGTAAACTCAGACTTCTGTGGAAGCTCTGCAAACACTTTCAAATGAAAGTATATTTTCCTTGCCTCTGCTTAGGGCTACTTCAACAGGAAACAAAGCATAGAGAGTGCACTGAGAACTAACTGAGTGAGTCAAGTTTCATGCAGCTAGTACCAACCACGTTTGAGTTAGAGTTCCAAATGCATGTATCCCTATAGGGGAAAATGAAGTGAAACCTCAAATTTCAAAGTGTTCCTGCAAACGAACTATTCAACCTAGAAGATCTAAATTTGGGCAGCCAAATGCAACCGGTCTACTTATCTTTGCTGTCGAGTAACAACAAGTAAGGATGAAAAAATATTTGCTGAGAATCCAGGAAACTCACAGTTCTGTGGAATCACTGCAAAGGCTTTCAAATGAAAGTTTCTTTCCCTTGTCTCTGCTTAGGGTTACTTCAACAGAAAACAAAGCATAGAGATCACACTGAGAACTAGTTGAGTGAGTTTCAGTTTCAAGGAGCTAGCATAAACCGTGTTTGATGTATAATTCCAGATGCATGTATCCCTATAAGGGAAAAGGAAGTGAAACCTAAACATTCAAAAGCGTTCCTGCAAACGAACTTTTCAACCTAGAAGAACGAAATTTCGGTAGCTAAGTGCAACTGGTAAACACATCTTTCCTGACAAGTATCATCAAGATCAGGTGAGTAAATATTTGCAGAGATTCCAGTTAACTTGGAGCTCTGTTGAAGCTCTGTAAATGCTTTCTTAGGAAAGCAAAAGTTCCTTGCCTCCACTTAGGACCACTTCACCAGGGAACCAATCACAGAGAGCACACCGGGAACTAATTGAGTGAGTCAAGCTTCAAGCTTCTGGCACAAACAGTGTTTGATTTAGAGCTCCAAATGCATGTATTCCTATAGGTTAAAATGATGAGAAACCCCCCAAATTCAATGTCTTCCTGAAAGCAAATGTTTCAACGTAGAAGAACGAAATTTTGGCAGCCAAATGCAACTGGTATGCTCATCTTTCTTACCTAGTATCAACAAGATCAAGTGAAAAAATATTCGCTGAAATTCCAGTAAACTTGGGAGTTTTGTGGAAGCTCTGCAAACACTTACATAAGAAAGTGTATTTCCTTGCCTCTGCTTGGGGATACTTCAGCAGGGGACAATGCATCAAGAGCCACTGAGAAGTCATTGAGTGGGCCAAGTTTCAAACAGGTATCACAAACTGTGTTTGATTGAGAATTCCAAATGCATGTATTCCTATAGGGAAAAAAGAAGTTAAACCTGAAAATTCAAAGTGTTCCTGCAAAGGAACTCTTCAACATAAGATGACGAAATTTGGGCTGCCAAGTGGAACTCATCTACTCAGTTTTGCTGCCAAGTATCAACAAGATCGGGTGAAAAAATATCTGCTGAGAGTCCAGGAAACTCTGTTCTGTGGATGCTCTACAAACACTTTCAAATGAAAGTTTATTTTTCTCTGCTCTGCTTCAGTGTACATAAACCGGTAACAAAGCCTAGAGAGCACAATGAGAATTCATTCAGTGAGTCAATTTTCAAGCAGCTAGCACAAACCGTGTTTGATTTCGATTTCCAAAAGCATGTATCTCTATAGGTGAAAATGTAGTAAAACCTAACTAATCCAAGTCATCCTGCAAAGGAATGATTCAGCCTAGCAGAACAAAATTTGTGCTGCCAAGAGCAACTGGTATACACATTTTTTCTACCAAGTATCAACAAGTTCGGGTGAATAAACATTTGCTGAGATTCCAGTCAACTCAGAGTTCTCTGCAGCTTTGCAAATGCTTTCAAATGAAAGTGTATGTTCCTTGCCTCCGCTTAGAGCTACTACCACAGGGAACAAAGCATAGAGAGCACACCGAGAACGAATTGAGTGAGTCAAGTTTGAAGAAGCTAGCATAAACCGTGTTGGATATACAGTTCCAAATGCATGTATCCCCATAAGGGAAAAGGAAGTGAAACTTAAAATTCAAAGTGCTCCTGCAAAGGAACGCTTCAACACTGAAGAACAAAATTTGGGCAGCCAAGTGAAACCGGTATACTCATCTTTGCTGCCAAGTATCATCAAGATCGGGTGAAAAAATTTTGCTGAGATTCCAGTAAACTCAGAGTTCTGTGGAAGCTCTGCAAACACTTTCAAATGAAAGTACATTTTCCTTGCCTCTGCTTAGGGCTACTTCAACAGGAAACAAAGCATAGAGAGTGCACTGAGAACTAACTGAGTGAGTCAAGTTTCATGCAGCTAGTACCAACCGCGTTTGAGTTAGAGTTCCAAATGCATGTATCCCTATAGGGGAAAATGAAGTGAAACCTCAAATTTCAAAGTGTTCCTGCAAACGAACTATTCAACCTAGAAGATCTAAATTTGGGCAGCCAAATGCAACCGGTCTACTTATCTTTGCTGTCGAGTAACAACAAGTTAGGGTGAAAAAATATTTGCTGAGAATCCAGGAAACTCACAGTTCTGTGGAATCACTGCAAAGGCTTTCAAATGAAAGTTTCTTTCCCTTGCCTCTGCTTAGGGTTACTTCAACAGAAAACAAAGCATAGAGATCACACTGAGAACTAGTTGAGTGAGTTTCAGTTTCAAGCAGCTAGCATAAATCGTGTTTAATGTATAATTCCAGATGCATGTATCCCTATAAGGGAAAAGGAAGTGAAATCTAAACATTCAAAAGCGTTCCTGCAAACGAACTTTTCAACCTAGAAGAACGAAATTTGGGTAGCTAAGTGCAACTGGTAAACTCATCTTTCCTGACAAGTATCATCAAGATCAGGTGAGTAATTATTTGCAGAGATTCCAGTTAACTTGGACCTCTGTTGAAGCTCTGTAAATGCTTTCTTAGGAAAGCGAATGTTCCTTGCCTCCACTTAGGACCACTTCACCAGGGAACCAATCACAGAGAGCACACCGGGAACTAATTGAGTGAGTCAAGCTTCAAGCAGCTGGCACAAACAGTGTTTGATTTAGAGCTCCAAATGCATGTATTCCTATAGGTTAAAATGAAGAGAAACCCCCCAAATTCAATGTTTTCCTGAAAGCAAATGTTTCAACTTAGAAGAACGAAATTTTGGCAGCCACATGCAAATGGTATGCTCATCTTTCTGACCTAGTATCAACAAGATCAAGTGAAAAAATATTCGCTGAAATTCCAGTAAACTTGGGAGTTTTGTGGAAGCTCTGCAAACACTTACATAAGAAAGTGTATTTTCCTTGCCTCTGCTTGGGGATACTTCTGCAGGGGAGAATGCATAAAGAGCCACTGAGAAGTCATTGAGTGGGCCAAGTTTCAAACAGGTATCACAAACTGTGTTTGATTGAGCATTCCAAATGCATGTATTCCTATAGGGAAAAAAGAAGTTAAACCTGAAAATTCAAAGTGTTCCTGCAAAGGAACTCTTCAACATAAGATGACGAAATTTGGGCTGCCAAGTGCAACTCATCTACTCAGTTTTGCTGCCAAGTATCAACAAGATCGGGTGAAAAAATATCGGCTGAGAGTCCAGGAAACTCTGTTCTGTGGATGCTCTACAAACAATTTCAAATGAAAGATTATTTTTCTCTGCTCTGCTTCGGTGTACATAAACCGGTAACAAAGCATAGAGAGCACAATGAGAATTCATTCAGTGAGTCAATTTTCAAGCAGCTAGCACAAACCGTGTTTGATTTCGATTCCCAAAAGCATGTATCCCTATAGGGGAAAATGTAGTAAAACCTCACTAATCCAAGTCATTCTGCAAAGGAATGATTCAGCCTAGCAGAACAAAATTTGTGCTGCCAAGAGCAACTGGTATACACATTTTTTCTACCAAGTATCAACAAGTTCGGGTGAATAAACTTTTGCTGAGATTCCAGTCAACTCAGAGTTCTCTGCAGCTTTGCAAATGCTTTCAAATGAAAGTGTATGTTCCTTGCCTCCGCTTAGAGCTACTACCACAGGGAACAGAGCATAGAGAGCACACCGAGAACGAATTGAGTGAGTCAAGTTTGAAGAAGCTAGCACAAACCGTGTTGGATATACAGTTCCAAATGCATGTATCCCCATAAGGGAAAAGGAAGTGAAACTTAAAATTCAAAGTGCTCCTGCAAACGAACGCTTCAACCCTGAAGAACGAAATTTGGGCAGCCAAGTGAAACCGGTATACTCATCTTTGCTGCCAAGTATCATCAAGATCGGGTGAAAAAATTTTGCTGAGATTCCAGTAAACTCAGAGTTCTGTGGAAGCTCTGCAAACACTTTCAAATGAAAGTATATTTTCCTTGCCTCTGCTTAGGGCTACTTCAACAGGAAACAAAGCATAGAGAGTGCACTGAGAACTAAATGAGTGAGTCAAGTTTCATGCAGCTAGTACCAACCGCGTTTGAGTTAGAGTTCCAAATGCATGTATCCCTATAGGGGAAAATGAAGTGAAACCTCAAATTTCAAAGTGTTCCTGCAAACGAACTATTCAACCTAGAAGATATAAGTTTGGGCAGCCAAATGCAACCGGTCTACTTATCTTTGCTGTCGAGTAACAATAAGTTAGGGTGAAAAAATATTTGCTGAGAATCCAGGAAACTCACAGTTCTGTGGAATCACTGAAAAGGCTTTCAAATGAAAGTTTCTTTCCCTTGCCTCTGCTTAGGGCTACTTCAACAGAAAACAAAGCATAGAGATCACACTGAGAACTAGTTGAGTGAGTTTCAGTTTCAAGCAGCTAGCATAAACCATGTTTGATGTATTATTCCAAATGCATGTATCCCTATAAGGGAAAAGGAAGTGAAACCTAAACATTCAAAAACGTTCCTGCAAACGAACTTTTCAACCTAGAAGAACGAAATTTGGGTAGCTAAGTGCAACTGGTAAACTCATCTTTCCTGACAAGTATCATCAAGATCAGGTGAGTAATTATTTGCAGAGATTCCAGTTAACTTGGAGCTCTGTTGAAGCACTGTAAATGCTTTCTTAGGAAAGCGAATGTTCCTTGCCTCCACTTAGGACCACTTCACCAGGGAACCAATCACAGAGAGCACACCGGGAACTAATTGAGTGAGTCAAGCTTCAAGCAGCTAGCACAAACAGTGTTTGATTTAGAGCTCCAAATGCATGTATTCCTATAGGTTAAAATGAAGAGAAACCCCCCAAATTCAATGTCTTCCTGAAAGCAAATGTTTCAACGTAGAAGAACGAAATTTTGGCAGCCAAATGCAACTGGTATGCTCATCTTTCTTACCTAGTATCAACAAGATCAAGTGAAAAAATATTCGCTGAAATTCCAGTAAACTTGGGAGTTTTGTGGAAGCTCTGCAAACACTTACATAGGAAAGTGTATTTTCCTTGCCTCTGCTTGGGGATACTTCAGCAGGGGACAATGCATCAAGAGCCACTGAGAAGTCATTGAGTGGGCCAAGTATCAAACAGGTATCACAAACTGTGTTTGATTGAGCATTCCAAATGCATGTATTCCTATAGGGAAAAAAGAAGTTAAACCTGAAAATTCAAAGTGTTCCTGCAAAGGAACTCTTCAACATAAGATGACGAAATTTGGGCTGCCAAGTGCAATTCATCTACTCAGTTTTGCTGCCAAGTATCAACAAGATCGGGTGATAAAATATCTCCTGAGAGTCCAGTAAATTCTGTTCTGTGGATGCTCTACACTTTCAAATGAAAGTTTATTTTTCTCTGCTCTGCTTCGGTGTACATAAACCGGTAACAAAGCATAGAGAGCACAATGAGAATTCATTCAGTGAGTCAATTTTCAAGCAGCTAGCACAAACCGTGTTTGATTTCGATTTCCAAAAGCATGTATCCCTAGAGGGGAAAATGTAGTAAAACCTAACTAATCCAAGTCATCCTGCAAAGGAATGATCAGCCTAGCAGAACAAAATTTGTGCTGCCAAGAGCAACAGGTATACACATTTTTTCTACCAAGTATCAACAAGTTCGGGTGAATAAACTTTTGCTGAGATTCCAGTAAACTCAGAGTTCTCTGCAGCTTTGCAAATGCTTTCAAATGAAAGTATATGTTCCTTGCCTCCGCTTAGAGCTACTACCACAGGGAACAGAGCATAGAGAGCACACCGAGAACGAATTGAGTGAGTCAAGTTTGAAGAAGCTAGCACAAACCGTGTTGGATATACAGTTCCAAATGCATGTATCCCCATAAGGGAAAAGGAAGTGAAACTTAAAATTCAAAGTGCTCCTGCAAAGGAACGCTTCAACCCTGAAGAACGAAATTTGGGCAGCCAAGTGAAACCGGTATACTCATCTTTGCTGCCAAGTATCATCAAGATCGGGTGAAAAAATTTTGCTGAGATTCCAGTAAACTCAGAGTTCTGTGGAAGCTCTGCAAACACTTTCAAATGTAAGTATATTTTCCTTGCCTCTGCTTAGGGCTACTTCAACAGGAAACAAAGCATAGAGAGTGCACTGAGAACTAACTGAGTGAGTCAAGTTTCATGCAGCTAGTACCAACCGCGTTTGAGTTAGAGTTCCAAATGCATGTATCCCTATAGGGGAAAATGAAGTGAAACCTCAAATTTCAAAGTGTTCCTGCAAACGAACTATTCAACCTAGAAGATCTAAATTTGGGCAGCCAAATGCAACCGGTCTACTTATCTTTGCTGTCGAGTAACAATAAGTTAGGGTGAAAAAATATTTGCTGAGAATCCAGGAAACTCACAGTTCTGTGGAATCACTGCAAAGGCTTTCAAATGAAAGTTTCTTTCCCTTGCCTCTGCTTAGGGTTACTTCAACAGAAAACAAAGCATAGAGATCACACTGAGAACTAGTTGAGTGATTTTCAGTTTCAAGCAGCTAGCGTAAACCGTGTTTGATGTATAATTCCAGATGCATGTATCCCTATAAGGGAAAAGGAAGTGAAACCTAAACATTCAAAAGCGTTCCTGCAAACGAACTTTTCAACCTAGAAGAACGAAATTTGGGTAGCTAAGTGCAACTGGTAAACACATCTTTCCTGACAAGTATCATCAAGATCAGGTGAGTAAATATTTGCAGAGATTCCAGTTAACTTGGAGCTCTGTTGAAGCTCTGTAAATGCTTTCTTAGGAAAGCAAAAGTTCCTTGCCTCCACTTAGGACCACTTCACCAGGGAACCAATCACAGAGAGCACACCGGGAACTAATTGAGTGAGTCAAGCTTCAAGCATCTGGCACAAACAGTGTTTGATTTAGAGCTCCAAATGCATGTATTCCTATAGGTTAAAATGATGAGAAACCCCCCAAATTCAATGTCTTCCTGAAAGCAAATGTTTCAACGTAGAAGAACGAAATTTTGGCAGCCAAATGCAACTGGTATGCTCATCTTTCTTACCTAGTATCAACAAGATCAAGTGAAAAAATATTCGCTGAAATTCCAGTAAACTTGGGAGTTTTGTGGAAGCTCTGCAAACACTTACATAAGAAAGTGTATTTCCTTGCCTCTGCTTGGGGATACTTCAGCAGGGGACAATGCATCAAGAGCCACTGAGAAGTCATTGAGTGGGCCAAGTTTCAAACAGGTATCACAAACTGTGTTTGATTGAGCATTCCAAATGCATGTATTTCTATAGGGAAAAAAGAAGTTAAACCTGAAAATTCAAAGTGTTCCTGCAAAGGAACTCTTCAACATAAGGTGACGAAATTTGGGCTGCCAAGTGCAATTCATCTACTCAGTTTTGCTGCCAAGTATCAACAATATCGGGTGAAAAAATATCTGCTGAGAGTCCAGTAAACTCTGTTCTGTGGATGCTCTACAAACACTTTCAAATGAAAGTTTATTTTTCTCTGTTCTGCTTCGGTGTACATAAACCGGTAACAAAGCATAGAGAGCACTATGAGAATTCATTCAGTGAGTCAATTTTCAAGCAGCTAGCACAAACCGTGTTTGATTTCGATTTCCAAATGCATGTATCCCTATAGGGGAAAATGTAGTAAAACCTACCAAATCCAAGTCATCCTGCAAAGGAATGATTCAGCCTAGCAGAACAAAATTTGTGCTGCCAAGAGCAACTGGTATACACATTTTTTCTACCAAGTATCAACAAGTTCGGGTGAATAAACATTTGCTGAGATTCCAGTCAACTCAGAGTTCTCTGCAGCTTTGCAAATGCTTTCAAATGAAAGTGTATGTTCCTTGCCTCCGCTTAGAGCTACTACCACAGGGAACACAGCATAGAGAGCACACTGAGAACGAATTGAGTGAGTCAAGTTTGAAGAAGCTAGCACAAACCGTGTTGGATATACAGTTCCAAATGCATGTATCCCCATAAGGGAAAAGGAAGTGAAACTTAAAATTCAAAGTGCTCCTGCAAAGGAACGCTTCAACCCTGAAGAACGAAATTTGGGCAGCCAAGTGAAACCAGTATACTCATCTTTGCTGCCAAGTATCATCAAGATCGGGTGAAAAAATTTTGCTGAGATTCCAGTAAACTCAGAGTTCTGTGGAAGCTCTGCAAACACTTTCAAATGAAAGTATATTTTCCTTGCCTCTGCTTAGGGCTACTACAACAGGAAACAAAGCATAGAGAGTGCACTGAGAACTAACTGAGTGAGTCAAGTTTCATGCAGCTAGTACCAACAGCGTTTGAGTTAGAGTTCCAAATGCATGTATCCCTATAGGGGAAAATGAAGTGAAACCTCAAATTTCAAAGTGTTCCTGCAAACGAACTATTCAACCTAGAAGATCTAAATTTGGGCAGCCAAATGCAACCGGTCTACTTATCTTTGCTGTCGAGTAACAACAAGTTAGGGTGAAAAAATATTTGCTGAGAATCCAGGAAACTCACAGTTCTGTGGAATCACTGCAAAGGCTTTCAAATGAAAGTTTCTTTCCCTTGCCTCTGCTTAGGGTTACTTCAACAGAAAACAAAGCATAGAGATCACACTGAGAACTAGTTGAGTGAGTTTCAGTTTCAAGCAGCTAGCATAAATCGTGTTTAATGTATAATTCCAGATGCATGTATCCCTATAAGGGAAAAGGAAGTGAAATCTAAACATTCAAAAGCGTTCCTGCAAACGAACTTTTCAACCTAGAAGACCGAAATTTGGGTAGCTAAGTGCAACTGGTAAACTCATCTTTCCTGACAAGTATCATCAAGATCAGGTGAGTAATTATTTGCAGAGATTCCAGTTAACTTGGACCTCTGTTGAAGCTCTGTAAATGCTTTCTTAGGAAAGCGAATGTTCCTTGCCTCCACTTAGGACCACTTCACCAGGGAACCAATCACAGAGAGCACACCGGGAACTAATTGAGTGAGTCAAGCTTCAAGCAGCTGGCACAAACAGTGTTTGATTTAGAGCTCCAAATGCATGTATTCCTATAGGTTAAAATGAAGAGAAACCCCCCAAATTCAATGTTTTCCTGAAAGCAAATGTTTCAACTTAGAAGAACGAAATTTTGGCAGCCACATGCAAATGGTATGCTCATCTTTCTGACCTAGTATCAACAAGATCAAGTGAAAAAATATTCGCTGAAATTCCAGTAAACTTGGGAGTTTTGTGGAAGCTCTGCAAACACTTACATAAGAAAGTGTATTTTCCTTGCCTCTGCTTGGGGATACTTCTGCAGGGGAGAATGCATAAAGAGCCACTGAGAAGTCATTGAGTGGGCCAAGTTTCAAACAGGTATCACAAACTGTGTTTGATTGAGCATTCCAAATGCATGTATTCCTATAGGGAATAAAGAAGTTAAACCTGAAAATTCAAAGTGTTCCTGCAAAGGAACTCTTCAACATAAGATGACGAAATTTGGGCTGCCAAGTGCAACTCATCTACTCAGTTTTGCTGCCAAGTATCAACAAGATCGGGTGAAAAAATATCGGCTGAGAGTCCAGGAAACTCTGTTCTGTGGATGCTCTACAAACAATTTCAAATGAAAGATTATTTTTCTCTGCTCTGCTTCGGTGTACATAAACCGGTAACAAAGCATAGAGAGCACAATGAGAATTCATTCAGTGAGTCAATTTTCAAGCAGCTAGCACAAACCGTGTTTGATTTCGATTCCCAAAAGCATGTATCCCTATAGGGGAAAATGTAGTAAAACCTCACTAATCCAAGTCATTCTGCAAAGGAATGATTCAGCCTAGCAGAACAAAATTTGTGCTGCCAAGAGCAACTGGTATACACATTTTTTCTACCAAGTATCAACAAGTTCGGGTGAATAAACTTTTGCTGAGATTCCAGTCAACTCATAGTTCTCTGCAGCTTTGCAAATGCTTTCAAATGAAAGTGTATGTTCCTTGCCTCCGCTTAGAGCTACTACCACAGGGAACAGAGCATAGAGAGCACACCGAGAACGAATTGAGTGAGTCAAGTTTGAAGAAGCTAGCACAAACCGTGTTGGATATACAGTTCCAAATGCATGTATCCCCATAAGGGAAAAGGAAGTGAAACTTAAAATTCAAAGTGCTCCTGCAAACGAACGCTTCAACCCTGAAGAACGAAATTTGGGCAGCCAAGTGAAACCGGTATACTCATCTTTGCTGCCAAGTATCATCAAGATCGGGTGAAAAAATTTTGCTGAGATTCCAGTAAACTCAGAGTTCTGTGGAAGCTCTGCAAACACTTTCAAATGAAAGTATATTTTCCTTGCCTCTGCTTAGGGCTACTTCAACAGGAAACAAAGCATAGAGAGTGCACTGAGAACTAAATGAGTGAGTCAAGTTTCATGCAGCTAGTACCAACCGCATTTGAGTTAGAGTTCCAAATGCATGTATCCCTATAGGGGAAAATGAAGTGAAACCTCAAATTTCAAAGTGTTCCTGCAAACGAACTATTCAACCTAGAAGATATAAGTTTGGGCAGCCAAATGCAACCGGTCTACTTATCTTTGCTGTCGAGTAACAATAAGTTAGGGTGAAAAAATATTTGCTGAGAATCCAGGAAACTCACAGTTCTGTGGAATCACTGAAAAGGCTTTCAAATGAAAGTTTCTTTCCCTTGCCTCTGCTTAGGGCTACTTCAACAGAAAACAAAGCATAGAGATCACACTGAGAACTAGTTGAGTGAGTTTCAGTTTCAAGCAGCTAGCATAAACCATGTTTGATGTATTATTCCAAATGCATGTATCCCTATAAGGGAAAAGGAAGTGAAACCTAAACATTCAAAAACGTTCCTGCAAACGAACTTTTCAACCTAGAAGAACGAAATTTGGGTAGCTAAGTGCAACTGGTAAACTCATCTTTCCTGACAAGTATCATCAAGATCAGGTGAGTAATTATTTGCAGAGATTCCAGTTAACTTGGAGCTCTGTTGAAGCACTGTAAATGCTTTCTTAGGAAAGCGAATGTTCCTTGCCTCCACTTAGGACCACTTCACCAGGGAACCAATCACAGAGAGCACACCGGGAACTAATTGAGTGAGTCAAGCTTCAAGCAGCTAGCACAAACAGTGTTTGATTTAGAGCTCCAAATGCATGTATTCCTATAGGTTAAAATGAAGAGAAACCCCCCAAATTCAATGTCTTCCTGAAAGCAAATGTTTCAACGTAGAAGAACGAAATTTTGGCAGCCAAATGCAACTGGTATGCTCATCTTTCTTACCTAGTATCAACAAGATCAAGTGAAAAAATATTCGCTGAAATTCCAGTAAACTTGGGAGTTTTGTGGAAGCTCTGCAAACACTTACATAGGAAAGTGTATTTTCCTTGCCTCTGCTTGGGGATACTTCAGCAGGGGACAATGCATCAAGAGCCACTGAGAAGTCATTGAGTGGGCCAAGTATCAAACAGGTATCACAAACTGTGTTTGATTGAGCATTCCAAATGCATGTATTCCTATAGGGAAAAAAGAAGTTAAACCTGAAAATTCAAAGTGTTCCTGCAAAGGAACTCTTCAACA